>NC_041702.1:197500-300000 GCF_900097015.1 Plasmodium sp. gorilla clade G2
TTTTTTTACAATTTAAAAGGTATATAAAATAAATAAATATATATATGAATGTATTTTTTTTATACCTCATAAGGAAACAAAATATATATATCTCTCTCTTTTTTTTTTTTTTTTTTTCCTTTTATTTACATTAGAAGTATTAAATTTACAAATATAATAATATATAAATATATATACATATATATATAATATATATGTGAAATAATTAATATATTACAAAAATGTTATAATAAATAATAAAATTCGTTTAATTAAAAGAAAAAAAAAAAAAAAAATTATTTATATTTCACGTTTTTTATTAGCTTGTATATATGTTATTATATATGTATAATAGTGTATTATAAATAAATAAATAAATATATATATATATATATATATATATATATATATATATATTATGTATATTTCTTATATTTTCTTCTTTTTCAAAATATCTTATTAATATTAAATATTACATTATATAAATATATATATTTTTTACATATTTTATTATTATATTAAATAAAGAAAAGGAAAATTTTATATTATGTAGAAACTTTTAAAATTCAAAGGCGTAATAGGATAATACATATATATTATATATTATATATATATATATATATATATATATATATATATAATTTTTTTTTTTAATAATGGCTTTATTTCATTTTGTTAATTGTTCCTTGGCTACTTTCATTCCTTACTATATTATTTATGATGGATTTAAATTGTAATCTTATTTTCATAAACAAAATAGCTATATATATATATGGAAAATATATATATATATATATATATTTTTGAAAAAGCTGTTTTTTTTTTAGCTAAATTATTTATTGCTTTTTCATAATTTACATGAACAAGTCAGAAATATTCTACATATAAATAATATATTGTATTTATCTATTTTGCTTCATTTTTATAGATCAAAAAATGTAGGAGCAACCAAATTGTTTTTTCTTGTTTGTTTTTATTACATTATCTCTCAAATATTAAAGGTTAGACATATGAAGAACAGAATGAAAAATAAGAAATTAAAGGGAAAAAAAAAAAAAAAAATGTCTCATAATATTTTATGTCAACGATTTTAATGGCATGATTACATAAATTCATTTTTTTTTTTTTTTTTTTTTTTTTTTAGCTATTCGCCTTAGCATTTTGTTCTATTGGGCTTTTCCAGAGCATGAACCTTTTTAATGTAATCTCGCAAAAAAAAAAAAAAATAAATAAATATAAAAATATATATATATACATATATATATCATATATAACAATTATGTATAAATTTCCTCTATAATATTTTTTTTATTTGGCTGTTTAGATAATATTTCAAGAGTTGGCGAATATAATTGATTTGGCAGGAATATATTATATCTTATCACACAAGTAAATGAAAATAAACTGGAAAATATTAATACACACACGTATATAATATATATATATATATATATATATATATATATATATATATTTCATTTGTAGGCACACAAATTCTATCAATTTGAATGAGAGAATATTATCAGTAGGATTAAGTTGGGGTTTTTACGAATCTTTAGCAACCAATTTTTTTCCATTTCTTATAGGTATGAAATTTGAATATATATATATATATATATATATATATGTATATTTTTTTTTTGTATGAATAATTATTTAATATTTTTAAATTAAAATATAAAATGTTCGCAGGTGGAAAATCATTGGAATTTTCATTGAAGCATATTTATAGATCCATATCGGCAAATACATTTTTGGTAAGTTTTACAATATATATATTTTTATCCAAATATTATAAATAAATAAATATATATATATATATATATATATATATATATATATATGTTTTTTATTTTGACTTTTTTTTTTTTGTTAGTTTTCCAATTTGTCAAAAACATGTCTATTGTTCATGTGGATGAAAAATACATCCGGTAAAACAAAAATCAATGTTGTTAATTCTTTACTCGTTTACTTTACTTTCATATTACCTCTTGTGAATAGGTAAATTAGAAAAAAAAAAAAAAAAAAAAAAATTAAAATATGTATATATTTTATTTTATGTTATATTGTTTTATTTTGTTTTATTTTGTTTTATTTTTTCTTGAAGGATTATATTAATAAACGAAGAATCATTTAGAAGTGATATATTCATTCAATTACTCTTAGAATTTGTTTTAACATTTTTTTTATCAATAATTACCAAATTCATTTTTAGTTCACAATTGAATATTTCACATGAGAATAAAAATGCAAGTTACAGTGATGACGACATTTATCAAGTCAATAAAGACTTAAAAAAAAAGGATAAAAAAAAAAAGAAGAATTAAAAAAATATTAGACTTATATAATAATATAAATATATATATATATATATATATATATATATATTCATATATGGATGCCCTTTGGTATTATATAAATATCTTATACTTTTGTGTAATCACCTTTAATATGAACAAGAATATTCGTTATCAAGTTTTTATTTTTTTTTTCTTATGTTGCATATCCTTGCAATTTTGATGTGTTATTAAAGAATAATCACCGTGATTACATAAAATATATTCTGTTTCTTTTTTGGTTCGAATGCGTAAATTGCTAATAAATTCATTCTACCAAAAGGAAGAAATATATATATATATACATCATATTATATCTATTTATTATTATATATATATATATATTTATTTATTAATGTTTATATTTTCCTCTTTTGATAAATAATTTCATTTTTATGTTTTATTTTTATATATTACTTCTTGTGGGAGTAATTCTTTAACACACTTTTTTGTTTTTGTTAATAAATCTCTAAATAATTCAAAAAAAAACATATTTTTTTTTAAAGAAATGTAAATATATATATATATATATAATATACTTATCTGTTTTAAAAAAATCTAGACATAATTTTAATATATGAATATACTCACGAAAATAAGGACGCCTGTTTGACAGCATGTTCGTATGAAACATCTTCGTTGTATTTTAAAGGTATTCCTTAAAAAAAAAAGAAAAAAAATAAAAATAAATAAATAAATAAATATGTTGAATATTATATCTATATATCTATTTGTTTGCATAATAACTTAAAGTCTTATATTAAACATTATCATAATTTTCTGAATAGTATTATCCTTTGTAGGATGTTTTATTTTTCTTTTTCTTTTAAATAGAATTATAAAAAGATATATCTTAGAGTATATATTAATATTTCTAGTTTATTCTTTTTATATACCATCAGCATTTATTAAGACATATGAGACAATAGAAGAATTATTGTTCATCCAACCATTTAAGGATTCACTAATTTCACTTGATGATCCAGCCATATTTTATTATTTCTTTTATTTTTTAATATTAATATGTGATAAAATATTGGAGATTTATTAATATTACTCATATCAATGGGAATGTATATATATTAATTTATAAATTTATTCATTTATTTATTTGTGTGTATATTTTTATGTAGACCCATTAAAATTTGCAAAGAAGATATTGTTTGTTCTAATATTTTTTCACATTTATTTTTATAAAACCACTGATAATTTATGATAAAAATCATATTAACTTAAAAAAAAAAAAAAAATTATACATACATATATAATAAAATTACGTATGTATAATACATATTCAGAACTAAAAAATATATGTAGGAGTATATGTAAGATATACATAATAATATATTGACATAGTTTGATAAATATTGTATTCATTATTTTAAAAATATTATAAAATTATAAAAAAATAAGTATGAAAAATAAATAATAAAAAAAATAATATTAATAATACGCAATTTTTTTTTAATAAAGTTGATATAAATACTTTATATATTATGTGTTCACGAAAAAAAAAATAAAGATAATAAAAATGTAATAATAAATTTTCATATAATTTTAAAATTAATAAATATTTCATAATATATATGAATATAATAAAATTTTTTAATTTCAAAAAAAAAAAAAAAATATCGAAAAGGAAACATACCTATAAATATATATAAATATATATATATATATATATATATATATATATTTGAGAATTGTTTTTTTTACTTTTCCCTTTGCACATAATTTTTATTGTCTAATATTAAAAAATTTTGTCTTATTTTAATTATTATTTATGTAATAACATATACATAAAAATGATACACATATATATATACATATATATATATATGTATGTATGTATTTTACTTTGGATGTATAATATTCTTACATTTAACTTTTATTTAGTCATCATTAGAGGGCTCCCTTTTTAGATTTTCTTTTTTTTTTTCTTCTTCTTCTTTTTCCGAATCTTCATAGGAATCATCCTGTTCATCTGTCTTTTCACTTAAAAATGAATTTTTGGAATCCTCCGATTTTTCTGATTTAATTGAATGATCAAATGACAACTTTTTTGATGTACTTTTTTTTATGCTTATTTTCTTTTTTATTACTTTATCTGAAAGAATAGAAGAAGAATATTCAGACGTTTGTTCAGAAGATTGTTCTAATGAACTTGTTTTGCTATTACTTTCTCTACTAGTGTAAGATTCGTTTGAATCTTCATCACTTTGGTTATTTATTTTGTTATTTTCATCCTTACATTCTTCAGAATTATTTTCATCAGATTTGCTGTCATCAGATTTGCTGTCATCAGATTTGCTATCATCAGTTTTACTGACATCCGATTTACTATCATCAGATTTGCTAATATCAGATTTGCTAATGTCAGATTTATTTTCATCTTCAGTTAAATTATTTTCGCTACCACTTTCATAACTGCTGATACTTTCACTACTTTGTTCGTTGTACTTTTCAGGATTCTGCAAAAAAATAGAATAAAAAGAGATATATAAAAAAAAAAAAAATATATATATATAAATATATATATATATATATATATATATATAAATATTTTTATATATATATATTTATTTATATTTATTTATCCATTGAAACTCATTGGTGTGTTACCATTAATATGTCCGGATTTTGGATTATCATTTGCATGCATTTATTGGCTAGCGATATGCATTCTGTAAATATAGCATTGGGAGTTTTGGATCTAAAAAATGTTGGGGCAAATATTTTACTAAGTGTTAGTATGGTCATATTATTTTCACTAGCATGTTCAGAAATGGTTTTAAAAAAATGTAAAAGACATAAAACACATTGTTTAATTCCTTGAGTTAATTTTTGATATAATTTTGATAAATTCAATTTAATAATTTTATCTGATGCTGAAGTACTTTTTAAATAATGTAATCTTGAAAAAGCATCTTTTCCTAATAATCCATGTTTTTGTGTATTTAGAAATAGTTTGAATGAACAAACAAGAGAAGGGATATTATTAAAATCAGTTGTTGGTTCTCCATATTCTATATCTCCAATAATACCATATAATGTTGCAGCATCTGCTTGTAAATTAAATAAATCTTTTGTATTAATTATTTCTGGTTTTGTCAAATGTGTTAAGAAATCTATAAGAATTGATGGTATATGTTTAAATTGTAAATATTTTTTACCAAATCTTTGACATAATATTTCTAAGTCAGCTCCAAATGGAGATATTGGTTGACCACCTAACATAACTTCTTCATTTCTTTGAACTATATATGGAAAATATTTTAAATATTTTGATGCTTTTATATTCAATTTTAAAAATAAATCTTCTAACTTTTCTATATATTCAACCTTCTTCCAAAATTTAGGTGATATAAATGGAGTTACAATGGTCAAAAGAGTTTTTGATAAAAAACCACTATGAACCAAATATAAATTTTTTAAATTCTTTTTGTATTTCCTGGGTAATGTATCATACCCTAAAAAGAAAAGGAACAAATAAATAAATAAATAAATATATATATATATATATATATATATATATATGTATGTGTTGTGTTTAAAATGTGAAAAGTAAAAAATATATATAATATATATAATATATAATATATATTATATAATATATATATATTTTTTTTTTTTTTTTTTTTTTTTTTTTTTTTTTTTTTTGATTTAATTTTTTACATTGTTTGGCATAGGCATATACAGCATCTGTTAACCAATTTGTATGTGTCTCACATAATATTAAAACATAATTTTCTTTGACAATAGGATCTAATGTCAATATGGCATATCTCCTACAAATATTAACAATAATAATAAAATATATAACATATATATAATATATATAATATATATACATATGATAATATATAAATTTACAAAGTTTTTTCAGGATCTGCTCCAGAAGCTACTATAAAACAGGGAATCAGAAGAACAATATGTGATCCATAACCATCTTTTCCTATTACTTTTAATAAATCGGTCTTATATAAACTTTTAGAGAAAAAAAAAAAAAAAATAAAATAATATATATATATATATATAATATATGAATATTTTTATGTAAGTTTATTTTATATTTCCCACTTGAAAAAAAAAAAAAAAAAAAAAAAAAGACATATGATATACATATATAATATAATATATTTTCATATAATTTTATTACTCGTCAAAATTTTCAGTATATGATCTTTTTAATAATTTTTCATATTCAGCTAACACCTCTTGAGGAACCTCAGCATCTGAGTCCAGCATTTTGCATAACCAAATATAAAAAATATATAAAGTATATATATATATATATATATATTTATTTATTTAATAATGTTATTTTATTGATATACAACTTTTATCATTAATCCATAAATAATAAAAAATATATTTTTAAATGTTTTATTTTATTTTTTTTTTTTTTATTTAATATTTTCTCATAATTTTTATTTTTTTCTGATCAGACAATTTATAATTTGTATTGTTTTTATCACATGGCATTAATATATATATATATGTAATATTTATTCATTTATTTATTTTTTCTTTTAAGAAAAATATTTACTTACCATGTATAAAATATATACACATAAATAAATATATACATATGTGTTATATATATATTTTATATTTCACTTGATTTTTTTTTTTTTTTTCACACATTGTACTTTTTTATAATTTGAGATAATATAACTATAATATATACATTTATAAAATATAAAAATAACCCTTTTCATACATATTTTTAAAGATATAATAAAAATATATATATATATAAGAATTTTTATATTAAAAAAAAAAAAAAAAAATACATATATACATATATACATTTATAATAATAATATATATATATATATATATATATATATGTATAATTTTTAAGTGATCATAAAAGTTGTTATCATAACCAAACATTCCTTATATTATTAAGCATCACTAAACATTTTTATTAAAATATATATATATATATATACCTTAAAGTGTCTATAACGTTTAAACAATGAAAACCGATATAAAAAAATATAAATATATATACATTTTTTTTATATTCAAGAAAATAATGGGACCTTTATTTTTAAACACATATTATATGTATATATATATATATATATATATATATATATATGGGAGAATTTTTAGTTAATATGTTATATTTTTTTTATTATCTCTAATATATATATATATATATATATTTATTTATTTATATATATTACATAATATTGTTGATACACCTGCACGATTGCACACAAATATGTTTTGAAGAATTTTTTTTTTTTTTCCTTTCTCAACAAAATGTTATGTTATTCATATTAAATAAATTATCATGTAAATATAATACAATTATATAACATATAATTATTCTAAATAATATTTTTCACTGGATGTTAGTATATTTAAAATATTTACAAAATTGTAAATATATATATATATATATATATATATGTATATATGAATATCTATACTTTTATACTTATTGTATATATGATATTCTCATCTATATTTATATTAGTTTCCAATATTTTCTTTTTATTATAAAAAAATGTAATTTACAATAAGAATTTCATAAAATTACTTTTTCTTCTCCTATATAATATTGTTCTATACATATAAATATAAAAATATAATATTCCATCCTCAATACAACAACCATTATATCATACATATATAATATGTATGTGGTCAGAAAAATAGGTTTATGAATTTTTATATAAAGTTAATAAATTAAAAAAAAAAAAAAAAAAAAAAAAAGAAAATTGTTAAATAATATTTTATGTACAATTTTTTTGCTCAACTATAAATGTTCAAGAATTATATATATATATATATATATGTATATATATATTTATTTATATATACATATATATATGTATATATATTCATATAGGCAGATGGTGCATCTATTTATAAGCAACGGTATTTATAAAAATACAACTGCATAAATTTTATTAAGAAAAAATAAAAATAAATAAATTAATATATATAATTAAAATAAATGTAAAATTTTAAATTAATATTTTTTTAATACAATATATGGGATATAGGTTAATTCTAATAAGAATTATGTAAATAAATAAATATAATATATATATATAATATATACATATTTATATTTGTAGAATGTTTCAAAATTAGAAATTCATTTTACACACAATTCAAAAGAATGTAGATTCAAAAAAACATATATAATTTTTCTATCATATTATATATAATTTCATCTATTCTTTTTCTTTAAATATTCCTTTCTATATTTATTAATTACATGTCTTCGTATACATTATATTTATCCTATAGACATTATATACACATATATATAATATTATCACTCATATTTATATTTTTTATAGTTAAATTCATGTTATATTTTTATTTTAAAATGATATCTTTTGAAAAAAAATAAGATAATAATAAATGCATGTGTTGTTTACTAATAAATATAATATTCAAAATTTTTATACTTTTATTTATAAAATATACTATCATTTTTGTTATTATTATTGAAAAAAAAAATATATATATATATATATATATATATATGTATATATAATAATTAAAATATATTACCATTCTAAAAAAAAAAGAAAAACAATTTATATATACATATATGTTCAATTTCTACAAAATTCATGTTACATTTTTATCATTATAATATTTCTTTATTTTAATATTTATTCTATACCATCCTATATTATACACATATATATATATATATATATATATATTATAATATATTAAAGTAATAATATGAACTCTTCTTATATTTCTTTCTTCAAATGTGTATCAAATTTTAGAAAGGTATACAAATTATTTGTATAAATCATAATTTTTTTTTTTTTTTTTTTAAATTTTTTTGGCACATACACATTCTTGAAATAATTATATATATATATATATATATATAACCAATTAGACATATTTTATTTATTTTTTTTATTACTTTTCATATAATTAAAAAATATGTATTTTAAAAAATCATGATTTCATGACAATTATATGTAGGTGCATATACAAATTTTTTAATAAAAAATAATAACGTCCATATTAACATATATAATATATATATATATATATATTTATATATCTGTGATTATATATTAATAAGGGTGATTACAAGTTATGATCATACAAAATGAATCCTTATAGAAGTAGCACAAGTAAACATATAAATTACAAAAACAACCTAAATTTGAAAAGAAGAAAACAGGTTGTTGAGAAAAAAAATATTTTGGAGAAGGTACATATATTACCTATAAAGAAAAATGTTCATAATTTTACAGATCTTTACAAGAAACTCAATTCCTTAATAGATGAAGAAAGAATTTTATATGAAGGTTTTATTATAAATATAAACGAACATGATGTAAAAGAAAAGGAAGATGAAAAAAATAATAAAATAAATAATTGTATTACCAATGAAGAATGTGCAAATTATAAAAATTATAATATATTAAATGTTAATAATACAATTCATGATGAAAAAGAAACAGATGACTATAATACTGATATAGAAGAAATTAATACAAATAATATACATGAAAAAAAGGAAATAATAAAAAAAAACATTATAGATAACCATAATATATCAAATAATGAACAACAAAAACATACCTTTGAATATAAAAATAATTTTAATAACCATACTGATTATATTATTATCAATTGTGTCCCTTCTATAGGAATATTAAGTCATGATACTTTAATTTATACTGATGGAAAATATGTCGACAATTTAAGAAAAATACATATATTAATTATAAAAGATAAACATTATAAAAAATATGAAAAAAAATGTCACAAATATTTTGGATCCCTAAAAAAATATTTACTTAAAAAAAGTAATCAAATTTTTCATGAAGCATTTTCTTTCGTATCATACTCTTTGGATTGTTTTTCTTACAAATTATCAACAAAGGATACTGTGGGCAAAAAAGATAGTGATGATCAATTAACTAATGTTGATAGTTCTGATGAGGTAACCAAGAGTAATAGTTGTAGTCAGGTAAACGAATGTAATAATTATGATCAGTTAGCCAATTTTACTAACCATGAAGAGGTAGCCAATATTGACAGCTACAAGGAAGTGAAAAAAAATAAAAATGAAAATGTTACAGTAGACAAAATTTTAATGAATTATTTAAAACCATATTTTAAGAAAAATCAAAATAAATTATACTATTCAGGGAAATTATTTCTCATAAATAATTTTACATTCCTCATTTTGAAAATTGATTCTGATGTGAATGTTGGATTTATTGATAAAAATACGGTTAGCCAAAAATAAAATAAAATAAAATAAAAAAAAATAAAATAAAAAAATTCATCACTTTTACCTGACTTGTTCATAGAAAAAAAAAAAAAAATTAAAATAATTCCATTTATTACATATTATTTATTATATATTATATATATTTCTTTATATTTTTTATTTAGGAAATAATATTAAGTGTTGATACTTATGAACAATACAAAAATGTACACATTGTACCAATGTATGATACTCTTCCAACTACTTATAATTACGATTTGTTCATGGATTATATTAAACCATATATCGAAAGACATTATTTAAATGTATATTCGATTCATGATACATTTTTTTATAAAGGTGTGCAATTTAAAATCATGGGTATTGATCCAGTAAATATAAAATATGGGAAAGGAAGAATTAGTTGTAATACATTTATTTATACAGAAGGTTGTATAAAACCAACATTCTTTGATGTAATATCAAAAGAATCTTTTAATTATATCCGATCTTTACCATTTGAATATAAACCATATGCCATATTAAACATTTTACAACACCTAGATTCTGATTCCTTGTTACGATTATTTCCATCTTCAAATATAAATATAAGAGAAAATAATAAAAAAGAGGAAATGCTTTTAGAACAGTTAACAAAACATAAATATATTTTTAATAAAAACTTTAAAAATAATTATACGAAAAATTCGATAGAAAATATTGATAGTAAAAATAAAGAAAATTATCAACATATAAACAAAAAAAGAGAATTACATACAACAACATCAACACTAAGAAGTAATTTAATAAATGAACAATGTGCTGTTTGTTTTGAATACTTCCAAGACTATGATAAATGTATTAAGCTAACTTGTTTACATACATACCATTGGAAGTGTGTCAAAAACTGGTTTAAATTTAACTTAACATGTCCATGTTGTAGATATAAATTAAACTTTTAAATATAAAAAATATATATATATGTATATTTCAATTTAAGTATACATAAAAAAAATATATATTATAATATATATAATATTATATTTTTATGCATAAAAGGTGGTACTACATATATACATTCTTTTATATATACAGAGAGAACATATATATATATATATATATATATATATATATATTTAAGATTTACCTCAAATATTATAAAACAAATATAAATATAAATATAAAAATATAAATATATATATATTTTTTTTCATATTACTACATATTATTGATGAAACAAATTGAAACATATTTAAATCTATTGCATACAAATTAATATGCAGAGAAAAAAAAAAAAAAAAAAAAAAAAAAAACCAAAAATTAAAGTTCAGTAATTATTCAAAAATAAAATACCTATTCTTTTAATATATTTTTTTTTTTTTTTTTCTGTTGTGATAAAAACATATATATATATATATATATATATATATATATATTGATGTAGATATATTTATTTATATAATATATTTATCATGATGGAAGTTGTTATATAATGTAAAAACAAAATAAACATAATTTAAAAATTAAATATATATATATATATATATATATATGTATATATTCATATATTTCTTATAAATCTCTAATTTATATTTTTTTAAAATATAAGATTTATATATTCATCAATATGTTCATATATAAGTAGACTTGGATATAGCCAAAATGTTTCCATGGAAGATTATTACATTATAAGGGAAAGAATCACGTGTGCATATTATATATATGGAGTATGTTTTAAATTTAAATAATATAATATGATATTTATTTAGTAATTTTTTCTCCTACGATATAAATAATAAATAAGTACATCTCATATATATATATATATATATATATATATATATATATATATATATATATTTATATATGTGAATGTATTTTTTTTTTTTTTTTTTTTTTTTTTGTTCTTTTTGAAAGCATAATGAATTTTGTTAAAACTCATATTTATAAACAAGAGTACACAGAGGATGGTATTTTAGAAATTGAGCAGGACACTAGGAGTTCTAAAGAAAAGGATGCAGAAAAAATATTAAAAGAATTACCTGAGTTTAAAAGAGATAATCAATTCTTAAGTTTATCTGAACAACTAGAATTAAAAAAGATTACAAATAATAAAGAAAATGTTTCATCTTATGATAATGAAAATAATATGTATGATATTATAAATGGTATGGATAATCCTACAGAATATGACGAAAATTATGATATAAATAATAATTATAGCTTTAATAAATTACAACAAAGAGAAAAAGAAATTGCTTATGAATATAATGAAGCTATAAAAGATTGTTTCAAAAAAAAAGAACAGAAAGACAAAAATAATTTTAAAAATCTTCCTGAAGAAAATATAAATATAAAAGAAATAAAAAAAAAAATTATTAAACAAAAAAATAAAAAATTATTAAATCCAAATATAAAAGCTATTATTAAAACAAAAAAAAAGAACGAAAATAAAAAGACTGATAAAATTAATGATGTTGATAATAATGAATCAAAGAATTCGAATGATAAAAATAAAGAAAATGTAGAAACCAAACAAACTTGTTTATTATATGGTTATTCTGATTATTCGGATAATTAAAAGGGTTATATGTTATATGTTATATGTTATATGTTATATATATATATCTATATATATATATATTATATAAAATAGAAATATAATTTTTAATGTTCTTTTAAATATATTTTCTTTTTCTTTTTTTTTGTGTATTATTATATTTTTAAGTTTTTACATATATATATATTATAATTCTTTTTATTTTGTTTTTCTTTAAAACATGATATTTTTCCAAAAAAATAAAATAATTAATTTATTAAAATCATATAAAATAATATTTCATAGGATATAACAATCCTTGTGTCTCTATTCAATAAATACAACAGGATTGTATTTTATATAAAAAGGATATGCTAAATGAAAATTTACATATATATATATTATATAATATATGCGTTTGAAAGTTAGAGTAAGAAAATATTTTTTCAAAAGAACTATGAATTATATAAATATATCATATATATAATTTAATATTTAAAAAGGGCATAAGATTATATAGGAAATATTGATATAATGTATATATAATATATAATTTAAATTATTCCGAATTAAACATACATATATATATATATATATTATATATTATATATATTTAATATATTTTTTTTTTCGTGCATAAATAAATATATAATTATATATATATATATTTTTTTTTTTTTATTTATAATATATATATGTCCTTATTTTAATTACCATTATGTAATTTTCATTTGATTTAAAAAAAAATGGTTTTGAAAGATAAGAAATATAATAGGAAATATTTAAAAAAAATAAAAGCAAGATCTAAGGATATAACAGAACAAGAAGAAAAAAAAAGTAAAGAAGATTCTCATTATAATTATGAAGAGAACTTACCAGAGTATGATAGTAATGATGATTATTTAATTCATGATAAAGAATTATTATCTCATATCTTAAATTCAGATTCTGAATCAAGTCAAGAAAATATAAATGTGGAACATATAAAAAATACTCAAAAAAAAAATAAAGAACGTCATATAGATTTTGTTATATCATCATTGGCTTTTAATATACCATTGGGTTTGATCTGATAAATAATGTTATAAATATATAAATAAATAAATAAACAAATATATATATATATATATATATACAATTTTTTTAGTATTATATCATATAAAATTTGAATAATGTAATATATAATATTTTATTCATGTAAATATATAATTAACAATATGTAGCATCAAAGAAAAATATAGAAATAACAAAAATAATATATATATATATATATATTTTATATATTCATTGTGTGTTTTTATTTTAAAAGTCTTCAAATCATATATACATATTTTTATTTCTGTTATTCTTTATGTGTTTCACATATATGCATATAAAAAGAATTAAAAAAATAAATGAATCCAATATAAGTAATAGTAATAATCATGATCTGAATGAAGAGAAAGTTTATTTTATACTTTGATAGTTATATATAAATATGTGTCTATAATATATGCTAAAAAAAAAAAAAAAAAGAAAAAGCAAAACATATTATAATACATATATTATATTTGTTACATAAAAATGTTTTTATTATGTCGAATAAATTTAGCCAAAAAAATTAAAGAGAAAATACCTTACGGTGTTAAGCAAAGTCAGAATTATAAAGATGCCAAAAAACAAGAAAGGTTAGCATTAGAAGCTAATAGAAAATTGAAAGAAAGTAGAGGTATGTTATTAGATGGAAAAAAAAATTTATTCATGAGTTTAAGACAAAATAGTGATATAAACTGGTATAGAGCTGGACAAATATTAAAACATCTAGAAATACATCAAAGAGCAAAGCCGGAAATAACTCCAAGCCTTCGAGAAAAAATTACTAGCATAGCAAATTTTGTAAAAAAAGGAAGATAAGAAAATAAACACAAGTCACACAAACATACATATATATATATAATATATATGTATATGATTTATTTTTATTTCTTAAATGTGTTTTTGATATATATCTAACTCAATAAAATTGACCTCCTAATTCTATATTTTAATGTATTATATATAAAATAATTATGTAATTCCATATCACCCATAATTAGATCATTTTTTCATTTTACTTTTACTTTTTTTTTTTTCTTTTTCTTTTTCTTTTTTAAACACATATACACATCTATATTTAATTATAAAAGAAAACTTTATTTTTATTGTCATTTTAATAATACATATATTAATATATAATTAATATTCAGATTTATAAAGTTTGTAGATAATTTAAAAAAAAAAAAAATTTAAACCATTACATATAATATATGGTAATATAAAAAAAAAAGAAATATATAAAATATAAATAATATATATATAAGATTATATACAAATGTTATACGTATTCGGTAAAATTAATAAAATAAATAAGTAAAAAAAAAATTATAGAATAAATAATAATAAATAAATTAATGACAGCATAAAATAAAAAAAATTGTCTAAAAAAAAAAAAAAAAAAAAAAAAATGAGAAAAAAATTTTTTTTTATTTGTGAATATTTAATTTTTTTTTAAATATTCCTTGTTTAGTATTTTTTCTTTTTTTTTTTTTTTTTTTTTTTTGCTATTTTGTAATAATTTTGTTATATTATTATATTTTATTACATATATATTTTTTATTTTATATTTTTTTTTTTATTTTTTTTGTAGCTTATAAAGTAGGAAAAAATGAAATAGTCACTTCATCCAAATGTTACATATTGTAATACACCTATATATGTGTGTACATATAGAAACATAAAAATATATTATATATATAAATATATATATAAATAATTAAAAAAAATAAAAACATGAAAAATAATTGGTAACATATATATATATATAAATGTATATATCTACATTCATTCAAATAAAATGGAATACAAAAGAGTTATATTTGTATTCCACTAATTTTATTATTTTATTTTTTTATTGTTTTTTTTTTTTTTTTTTTTTTTTTTTTTTTTATTGGTATATTATATACTGATTGAAATATAATATATATATAAATTTCATATAAAATGAATTTTTTAAATATACAAATTATTGTATTATAATAATTCTTTAATTTGTTTGATATATACAAAATATAAGAAGTATTATTAATTTGTTATATATATGTATAAAGTGATTATTATATTCTTTTTATTTTCAGATGATATACCACTATAAATATATATTTTAATTATTATTTTAATTCTTATTATAATCATCACATATCATAAATCATACATATTATCTATATCTATATCTATCTTTTTTTTTTTTTTTTTTTTTTTTTTTTTTTATAAAAAATTATAAAAAATATATAACAACCATTGAGAGTTGCAAATATATATACATATATATATATATATATATATATATATATATATTTATATATTTATGAATTCCTAATATTATATATTAAATCTTGATTTATCACATAAAAATATATTTTATAAATTACACATATTATATATATTTGAACACATTTTTATATAATATATTATAAATGTTCTGTTTGTATTTCTGAATTTACATTCATATAATACATAGAAGAATCATTTTGTTCATTCGTTGTAGTGTTTGAATTTTCATTACTATATGCATTATAATTACTATTTATATTTTTAGTATATACATTATTTGAATAACTATTATTACTACTGTCTATATTTGAATTGTTATCAGCTGTTCCTTGTTCATTTATTATGATATTAACATAATTTCTTTTTTCCATAGGTGCTTGAATAATAGTATCTAATCCTGTGTCATCATTTTCTTCATTACTATTTATAAGCATAGTACTTTGACCGTTTAATCCAGAATTATCTTTATTATTTGTAGACATAACATCTTCTGTGTTATTTATTATATGATGATCATCATTATTATTTAAAATATTATTTTGAACTGATAGATTATTCATTTCTACAATATTATTATGATTATTATCAACTATATTATTTTCATTATTTTTCATATTATCTATATTTATATAATTCATATTATTCTTCATATAACTCTCATCATTATTTAGTATATTAACTACATTTGTTGAACCGTTCTGCATATTATTTTTATCAACTTGTTTCCCTGCTGCATGAATTAAATTAAGACGTCCTTCATCAAGAAGTCCATTATTATTTATAGCTTCATTGCTCCCATATATACCACAATTGTTTGTTATATTATGCTCATTCATAAAACCACTCAAACTATTATTATTATTATTATTGTTGCTGTTGTTGTTGTTATTGATATTATTATTATTATTATTATTATTATTTATATTTCCTAAATTTTCTTCCATATCATTATTTATACGATTGATCACATTTTTCTTATGAATCATATTCTCGTTATTTCCAACCATATTAATACCATCATTTAAAATATTATTATTATTATTGTTATAAGTATTCATATTATCATTATTATGCACATTATTCATATTAACATTAACACCACCACTACTACTATTATTATTGTAATTATTTATGATATTCAATTTTGTAGTGCCATTCAAGCCGTTAGACATCACTAACCTATTTAATAACACATTTGTATTATTACTATTATTATTACAACTATTTATATTAGTTGCTGTTGTTGTTGTTATTATACTATCTTCCTTCTCAAGTGTCATCATATTTTCATTGTCGTTATTCTCTAAATTGTCATTATCATCCATATCTATCTCACCACTATTATTATTCATAACACCACTTGTCATATTGGTCATTCCATTATTTCCACCTCCTTGATAATTATTATTATAATTATTATTCACACTATTATCCATATTGTTATTAACCATATTATTTATCATGTTTATATTTCCAATCATATTAGTACCATTGCTATTATTTGCATTAAACATATTTCCATTCATATGGCTATTCACCTGATTTTTCATCTGATTGTTCATTTGATTGTTCATCTGATTGTTCATTTGATTTGTCATCTGATTAGTCATCTGATTAGTCATCTGATTAGTCATCTGATTTGTCATCTGATTAGTCATTTGATTTGCCATCTGATTTGTCATCTGATTAGTCATCTGATTTGTCATCTGATTAGTCATCTGATTTGCCATCTGATTGTTCATCTGATTATTCAACTGACTCTTCATCTGATTTATCATCTGATTATTCATAAGTTGATTAGTTCCATATCCATCGTGGAATCCCAAGTTAATCATATTATTCTGATTATTTATTAAATTATTCACATCAACATTAAATATATTTACCAATTCCTCATCTGTAAAAGGAACTGCCTTATATGCACATTTTACAGTATGAACAGCCAAACTATGGGCTTTATTGAAACCCCATTTTTTCAATAAATACTTAGAAATCTTAGGTTCTTTAGAATTTTCATTTTCTAAATATTTAGCAAACCAAGAATAAGAATAAGGATCAAAACGAACACCTTCAACAGGTGTTAATGCGCTAGCTCGAGCAGTCAAACTTTCCATTCTTCTTCCTCGTGGTGCTCTTGTCCTTTTGGTTGGTGAAAATTCATTTTCACTATCTTGACCTGCATCACTATTAGGTAATTTATTTGTTTGATGTACATTTTGTCCACTCATTCCTGCACCTGAATAATTTTGCATGCGTGACATACGTAAATTTCCATTCATCCCACCAACCTTTTCTTTCATATGTTGATGTACTACACTACTATCGTCATTATCTATTGAATTTTGATCTATCATCATTTCTAATCCATTTTCAGAATTAAGTGTTAATAAATTTCTCATACGTTTTGTTCTATTTTCTGTAGTTGTTGCACCAGCTTGTTCTGCTTCTAATCTACATTGAATAGCTAGCTCTTTAGCTTTTTCAAACCCTAACTTTTTAATAGGAAATCTTCTCATCTGGAAATTTTTTCCAATTGACCAATAAGCTAACCATGAACCCTTTCTATCATTGTAAGAAACACCTTTCATAGGCCTAGAACAATCTTTATCATATGCTTCCATACATTCTAATAATTCCATACTATCATTATTATTTCTACATAATGTTTGTTCCATATCATCTAATGACATTTGTGATTCTTCACTCAGTTTTCTTTTTGGTGGTCGACCTCTACCTCTTTTAACACCTTTATTTTCCACTTTAATAGTTTCTTTTCTATGTATAACATCATTTCCAATATTATTATTATTATTATTAATGTTATTATTTATATACATATTATTATTATTGTTATTATAATTTTGATTCATGTTATGACTCATATTATGACTTAGGTTGTTATGGTTCATGTTAATATTCATATTATGCATATGGTGATTATTATGATGCATATTACTATTATTATTTTGATGCTGTTGATGATGATGTTGTTGTTGATTATTATTATTATTATTATTATTGGTATGATTCATGTGCATGCTGTTAAAGTTTTCTTCCATTTCACTTCGTAACAAATCATTTGATATAGCTGCATCTACCGCTTTTCTACTACCATGTACATGGAACATAGGTTTACATCTAGCACCAGCCTTTTCAGCTTCCTGTCTTGCTTTAACAGCTAAAATACGAGCTTGTTCAAATCCATATTGCTTAACAGAAAAATATCTTCTTATTTCTCTGGTATTATCATTCCAAGCAGCTAGCCATTGTTGCTTTTTCGGATTGAAACGGACTCCTGGTATTCTGGGTAAGTATTCTGGATGTCCTTCTGTGGTGGATTTTGTCCATGTAGTAGTACCTCCTACATCACCTTTCTTCATTCTTTCAGATTTAATAGAAAGATTTCTATTGATAAGTGTACTATTATTATTATTATTATTATTATTCATATTATTATGCATTAAATGAGATTGATTATTTATATTATTATTATTATTATTGTTGTTGTTATTGTTTCCGTCTATATTATTATTATCCATATTATTTATTAAATAAGTGTTATTATTATTATTATTAATGATATTATTATTATCATTATTATTTCGATTATTATTTATAATATTGTTATGATCAATAAGTTGTTTGAGATGATGTTTTTGATGATGCACATTTGCATGATGTTGATTAGTATGATGTTGATTTGGATTATCGTCCATATCTGAATCGTATAATGCTTTGTCTTTTAAATATTCTTCTTGAAAATCATACTCATCACAATCTTTACTATTACTATTACTAATATTATTATTATTATTGTTGTTGTTATTATTATTGTTATTATTATTATTGTTGTTATTATTATTATTGTTGTTATATTTCATCATAGCATTATCATCGTCCAAATTATTTTTGTTGTGACCCTTAGATGATTTCATTTCATATTTTTTTAAATAAGAAAGTACACTTTCAAATTCAGCATTACTTAAGGTTTCGTTTTTTAAATTTAACATGTATTTTAAAGAATTAGGTGTTTCTTCTGTTAATTTTGTTCTCATCAAACAATCATAATAATCATCTACAACATTATCTTGATCAGAATAAGAATAATTCATTGCATTGTTTGTATTATTTATATGAGAATTACCTTTTATTGTACTATGAGAAGTACTAGGATTTGTATTGCTATTATTTGTTGTAGTTCCTTGATTATTCATATTATTATAATTAACATTGCCATGATTTGGTAAGGTAATATGTGTAAAATTATTTATTCCAAGAAATTTCTTATCACTCATAATTTCATCATATTCATTATTTATATCATAATAATTTAAATAATTATTATTATTATTATTGTTACTATTATTATTATTATTATTATTACTATTATTATTATTATTGTTAGCATTCTGTTGAGAATCAGCTGCTCTTAATATATTTAATTGCTGCTTTAAATAATCACATACAGATATGTTCCATGTAGATGGTAATTTATTATAACTTAAGCATGGACCAAAAACTGCTATATAATTATGTAAATCTACAACCGTTACAGCACTCCTTAATCTATTTAAATGATATAAGAATGATGTCTTTTCATCTGTTGTATTACAATCTGAACACATATCTTTTAATATTACAATCAATTGTTGCTTACATATCTCAACAAGGGATGGTACATCTAATTTTTCTTGATCAGTATAATGTAAACGAAGACTTTCTATATCATCTTTCTTATCATAGATTATATCTTGATCATCATGATTCATATGTGACATACCTATCATTATTTCTTTATTATTTTCATTTCCATTTTCATTCTTTATATTAATCTCTCTTTCATTTACCAATGTTTCCATATTGAATATATTATATATACATACATAAATAAATACATATATATAAATATATAATATACATAAGTATATTATTATAATATGTGCGTCTACATATAAAAATATAAAACATATATGTACAATATATTATTATATACACCCGTGAATATATATATTTTTTTTTTAATTATATTATATTTTATAGTCTAACTTTAATTTAAGTATTAATTTGGGTATGAAGATATAATAAAATGAAATAATTAATAAATTATATAATAAAAAGATATGATAACACTATAGTAAATTCTTTTTATTTTTTCTCTTTATTGCTTTTTTTTTTTTTTTTTTTTTTTTTCCCCCAATTTATCTTATTATTCTAATATTATATTTATTATTTTCCTATATTTCCTTTTTTTTTTTTTTTTTTTTTTTCCTATAATATATCGTTCTTTCTTTTTCTACTTATGTGCACATCAATTATGCTTCTTTAAAAAAAAAAAAAAAAAAAAAATGGAAAACAGGAAAATATGCATATATATATATATAAAATATATTTATATATTATTAAGCCAAAAAATATAAATAAAATAAATAAAATATATAATAAAAGAAAAAAAAAAAAAAAAATTAAATGTACAATTACATATATATATATAATATATATATTTGATAATTTTGTTATATATTTAATATATATATATATACTTGGTTGTTCAAATTAATTTTTTTTTTTTTTTTTTTTTTTATACTTTATCAAAGCTAAAATAAATTTTATTATATAATAAAATACAGGTTCAATGAAAAAAATATATACAAATTCGTCATTATATAATTCTTTTATCAAGCTACTTTGTTTTTTTTCTTTCTTTTTTTTTTTTTTCCTTTATTTTTTATGTGTTCTTAAATATATTATATATACATAATATATATATATATATATATATGTATTTTTCATTATATATATAATATATATGTATGTAATGTAATTATAACATTATTGGTTCATTATTATTACATATATATATTATATATATATCATAATATGTAAGTAATTAATTCACATATAAATATTATAATATAAATAAATATATATATTTATATATATGTAACATAAGTATATAGTATAATATGATTTTTAATAGGAAAGCTTGTGTAAGAAAAAATTTTTAATAGTAATATTATGAAGATCATATATATATTATACATATGGAAAAAAATTAGAATATTTTTTACATTTATATATATATATGTATACAAAACTTAATATAAAAAACTATATAAATATATATCAATAGTTTTTTTTTTTTTTGTTTATATATTTACTTAATATTATATATATATATATAATATTTATAAATACTTTTGTCCCCGTAAGAATTTTTTTTTTTTCTTCATTGCATTTTTTTATAAATAAATATAAATATAAATATATATATAATATATATGTATATATGTATATATGTATATATAATTTTTTTCTTTTATTTTAATATTTTTTAAATAAATTAATCTTCTCGTATCAATTCTAATATTTATATTTTTTCTTGAGCACTTTTTTTTTTTTTCCCATTAGCTACTATATTGCATTATGTGCATAAGCATAAATTTACGGAAATGGAAAAAACAAAAAAAAAATGAGGGGAAAAAAAAAACAAGGAGATATTTATAAAAACTATGTAAAAAAAATATAAAATGATATATTATATGAAAAATAAATATATATATCTATATCTATAAATATGTACTTATATAATAATATATTACAATATTGATTTTATGTTATATATTCTTTAGTTAATTAAAGGGAAATAAAAAAAAAAAAAAAAAAAAAAAAAAATGTATATGATGTATAACATTATTATTATATAAAATATATCATCATATATATATATAAAGAGTTATATTTATATTTTATAAATATGTATGATTAATTTTTTTTTCATTTCTCATATATATTTCTTCTTTTTTTTTTTTTCCAGCACATTACATATATATATATATATATATATATATATATAAATATACACAAAACTATTATATATAGGAATGTTTACAAAATTATATGTATTATAATATATATATATTTCACTTTCATCTTCTTGCGATTTTTTATGCAAGTTTCTTTTTTTATTTTATTTTATTTTTCTTATCTATACTTTCTTTTTTCTTTTTTTCGTTCCTTATCAATAAAATGAAATTATAAATACGTATATATTCTTATACACAGATAAAATATTATATCTTATATTTTCCTTTCTTATTTTTTATATTTTTTTTTTCAAAGGGGTGAAGGCAAAAAATGTTTACTGTAAAAAGTGTATATATATAAAAAAAAAAAAAAAAAAAAAGGCATATCACTATATATAAATTTACGATATATATTATATTTATATATATATTAAATTATAATAGTTTGCACTCTTTTTTTTTTTTTTTTTTTTTTTTTCCTCTCTATATTCTTATGAATGCACTGATTTATAAAACGTGCGATAAATAAAAAACTTATTTTTTTAAATGATGTATATAAAATATTATATATTATATATTATATATTATATTTCTTATTAATATGTAATAAAATGCACATTTAAGAAAAAAGAATGAAAATAAATTTATAATTAAATATAATACATGTTTAAATGTAAAAAAAAAAAAAAAAAAAAAAAAAAAGAAAATATTCATTTATTTTTTATTATGTGTACATAACATCGCGATACAACAAAATAATGCTTAAAAAAAAAAAAAAAAAGGCATAAAATTTTATAGGCCTTATTTATAAAAAAAAAAAATTTATACATATACATAAATATATATCTACATATATATATATTTTGTATACATATTTATTTAAATAATGTGTATGTATTATAAGCCCTTTAATTTTGTTCCTATATTTTAATTTTTTTTTATATTATAATATTATCGAAACGTTTATATTAGTATATTATATATATATATATATATATATATATATATATATTATGTATGTATAACTTTCCATATTGTAACATGCATTATATGTGTCATGCAACTTTAATAGTAGCTCTTATAATATACTTCTTATATTTAAAGTGTTAATAAATGTAGGTTAAAATAAAAAGAGAACGCACAAATAAGAAAGCCCTATTAAAACAAGCATCATACATATATAATATATTTTATTATACATATAAATATTTATATTGTAAAATATATGTTGGAGGATGAAAGTAATATATACATATAATATTTATAATTTATTAGCATCTATATCCCCTTATAGTATATAAATAGCCATTAATATTTATTGTATATGTATTATGTATACAGTTATATCTGCATTAATATTTAATTGAAAAAGAAAAAATATATATATACATATATTTTTCTTTATTATTATTTTTTTTTTTTTAACATGTGCATTATATATACATACTAAGATATAGAATATATATATATATATATATATATATATATATATATATATATATATATATTTATATATTTATATGTCAAAAATAAAATAGAATTATATTGAACACTTTAATTTTATTATAAGCAAATATATTTATGCTTAAATATCATATGAACAAATTAAATAAATACCTTTATATGTCAATGTATTTATGCTATGTATCGAAAGAATTTTTTATTTAAGGCATTCACTTAGTTATCAATACAAAAAAATATATTAAGGGTTTTCTAATTTTATAAAGTATTTTTTTTTATTCGATGTTATGATAATATATGAAATGATATTTTAGTTTTTACTTAAACATTTATATATATATATATATATATATATATAGAAAAAAACATATGCTTTTTAAAAACTTATCCTTCATACAAATAAAAGGAATAATAAAAAAATAGAAAAATACACATATATATATATATATATATATATATATATATATATTTATATATATGTATTCATTTTTATGTTAACCCCTAAAAAGCTTTGTTTTTATCTTTTAATATTAAGTTATGCACATGTGTATTTAAATTTTTGTCATATAAATATATTTATATAATGTAAATGTAAAGATATATATATATATATAGTTCTTAAAATATATAATAATATAATTATATTATCGAAACAATAGTTATATACCCTAATCCCTATAAATATTACAAGAGGATACGTTAAAAATATATATATTGTTTATTTATTTTATGTGCACATAAAAAAAAAAATTATAAAAAAAAACCTATTCATATATATGTATTAATATATTTTGATTTTTTTGTGTGTGAAATATATTCGCTTATATTGTTATTATATAAACTATTATAAATACAGCATTTTTTCAAAAAAAAAAAAAAATAAAATATATAAATATAAATATATATATATCATCTTTGGCATATAGTGCATGCTCTATAGAGGCAAAATTTTAGAGAAAAAAGATATCCTAATATTTATTTTTTAAAAAAAAATTATAAAAGGTACACATATATAAATATGTATTATATATATATATGACGCAAGATAAGGGATAAAATAAAAATACTGCATGCGTTTTAAGGATCTTAAAATATATTTAGTGCATATAAAAATATATTATTTAGAATTAAAATGCACATATATATATATATATATTTAATTTTAATCGAAATATTATTATTATAATATATATATATATATATATATATATATTTTTATGTTCAATAAAATACTATTATGTCTTATATTAATATGTATACACATAACCGTTGATACTTAAAAAAATTTTTGCCTTTTTTTTTTTTTTTTTATTAAGACGAAATATATATATAGAAGACATGAAATTATAATACACATAAAATTTTATTATTGAAAAAAAAGAAAACATAAAATAGAAATTCGTGTAAAAAGAGTTATTAAATAGGTGTATATGTTTATATGTTTTTTTTTTTTTTTTTTTTTTTTTTTTTTAATTATAAAAATACTTTTCCTTTTTCTCTATTGTTTTTTTTTATGTATACGTGTACTCAATAATATATATACATATATATATTTTTAAATAAATATATATATTTGACAATCACATTTTTTTGTGTATCCACATATATCATTGTGTTATATTATTTTATGGTTATTTATAAATTGTGATGTGTATATGTAATAGTTTGTAAATTTGCATTTGTTTTTTTAAAATGTATATATATATGATCCTATATATATATATATATATATATATATAATATTTATGTAATATATACTCAGATTTGTATGCTTACTCTCATTAATTCAATGTTTTATTAAGAAGCATTATTCTTGAGACAACTAATCTGAGGTAAAATTTAAATAAGATAACATTTTTTATATGCTCATTAAAAGAAAGAAATATTTCCTTACAATTTCCTTTTAAGTCATTTGTATATCTCAATGTATCAATTAATTTATTATGTTGTATACTACTTAAAGCATATGATAGATTTAATAAATTATTTTTTAAAATACTATGGTTAGATGAACGAATGAGTATATTATTTAATGTAGATTCATATTTAATATATATATAAGACATAATTTTTCCTAAGATTTGTTTAAAATAATTATCATCTTTATTTAGAAATGCTTGCTGAACACATTCTTCATATAAATAATAAAATTCTTTTTTTAATTTTTCATTATTATTATTAGATGGTTTAAATATATGAGAAAAAAAATTATTAGGTAATATTTTAAAGAGTTTATTTAAATATATATCATTGTGTAAGTCTTTTTTTAATTCTATTAATATATGTTCAATAGATATATCATGAAGTAGACAATTTTGTAAATTTACTAATTTGTTTTGTATTTTATTAATCTTTTGTAAATTAAATTTATTGTTTATTTCTTTTGTAAATATATCTTTTATATTATTAATATGAGATATATATATATTCATTTTTTTTAAATAATTTTCTTGTAATAATTGAAATTTTTCTTGAATTTTTTTTTTCTCTTTTTCTAATTCTTTATTTTTAATATTGATCATATGATTTTGAAACTTTTCATTTTCTTTCATATAATTTTGTTTTAATATCTTTTCATCTGCTTTCAATTTTTTTAACAAAAATTTTTTGATATATTTTTCAAATTTTTTTTTTTTTTTTAAAAATATATCTTTATATTTTATACTTAGTACTTTTATTAATGTTCCTTTTTCATCTTCTAATAATATATGATTATATTTTTCAGTAACTAATTCATTCATAAACATTTTCATAATTTTATTTTTTAATTGTTTTTCATTTAATTTATCTATTTTATTTTCAAACTGTTTGACTTTCTTGTCAAACATGTTATTAAAATGTTTATCATTATATAGCATATTTTGTATTATATTATATTTCTTCGGTTTTTTATAAGTTCCCATAAGAGTTGTATTATTACCATCATTTTGTAGTGAAACAATGTGTTTACTTTTTTTGCTTCTTTCCTTTTTAGATTTATTTAATTTATTTATTTTTTTTCTTCTATCTCTATAATTTTTCTCATTTATATTTTCTTTTATATAATCCACATTATTCATGACCAATTCAGGAGTGTCTATTTTGTAGTGTTCATCATGATTACATATATTTTTATTAATATTTTCTACATTTCCTTCCTCACAATTTTTAACCATTTTATTGTTACTTTTGTTTGTTTCTTCAGAATATGTAATAGGACATTTTTTCTGTACATCAACTGATTGAATTAAATTTATATCATATATATTTTTGACAGCATCGTTATCTATATATTCATTATTATATGTTAATATGATAGTATCTTTATCCTTTTCATTTATATAATTTGTATCTCTTTCAATCTGTGCATCTTTATTGATGTCTTCATAAATATTTTTATCCATATTTTCAACATATATATTTTGATCACAGTTTTTATTTTGATAACAGTTTTCATTTTGATCACAGTTTTCATTTTGATCATAGTTTTCATTTTGATATATTTTTTCTTCAATTGTATGTATATCCTTTTCCTCACCTTTTAAAGTATAATTAGTATTATCATGATAATCTATATTTTTATTCATTTCGTTTTTTGATATATATATTGTATTTGAATTATCACCATTTGTATATTTTTGATCATCTTCACAATTTTTATGATCTTTATCTACATATTCTTTTTCTTCGTCTAAATTTTTTTTGGTCGCTTCATCATTATTCTCTGCATAATTGTCCATATTTATATTATAATCATAAAGATCTAAATCGGTTAGATAACTACTTGTATTAACATTACTATTGATAATATCTGATTTGTTTTCTTTATTACATTCTACATCTTTTATATGAAATAAATTATGATTGTCTAATAATTCAACGGCATCTTTTATATCATCTTGTAAATATTTATCATCTACATCTGTAATAATATTTCTTGTATTATCAATAGGATCACTATTAGTTACAGTGTTTGCCTCTCCTTCGTCTGATATATTAAAATTTTCATAATCTTTTATATCATCGTTTTGAGATGTGGATTGAATTAGTCTATCCTCAGAATTATTGGATATATAGATCGTTTCATCATTATTTCTATAATCGCTTGTATCACCCCCCTTAAGTCGATTACCTTGTTCATGTATTTTTTCGTTTATATTTTTTTCATAATCCTCGTTAATTTTCTTGACCATATGATTTCTTTCTTTACTTGTAATATCTAATTTGAATCTTTCCAATAAATCTAAAAAATACGTTATTTTTATAATAATTAGATGTTTTAAATTATAATAATATTTTAAAATAAGAGAATTTATTTGAATAAAATAATTGTTTATCTTTTCAATACTTTTTAAGTACTCTAATATATATGTTTTAAATCGTATAAACGCTGTGTCATATTTAATTTTAAGGGGAATAATTTTCTTATCAATAATATTATATAAACTAGGATATATTTTTATTTTTCTTTGAATATCCTCATTATGTTGTATGATATTTATACATTCAAATGTTCCATATAGAAATAAGAAACCTACAGCAAAAACATTTTTTAAAGAATAAAATTTGTTTTTTCTTTTTTCTTTATTATTATAAATATTATTATTATTATTATTTTTTATGGTAGTATCATTTTTTATTTCTTGTGAATTATTATTTGTATGTATTTTTTTATAAAAGCATGAATGTATATTATGTGTATATAAAAATACACAATGAGTTATATTTAAAATTTTTCTTTTTTCATTACAGTTGTTGAATAATATTCTACTAAATTTATATGTTGACCTACACATTCTCATTAAAATAGAAAATAATTAAATAAATAAATATATATATATATATATATATATATATAAAGCATATTAATGTTTATATTTTCATTTCTCTTATTTATATAAAATTTGTAGATAATATAAGGACAAAGAGTATTACTTCAATTAATTGTATTAAAAAAATATAAGCATATATACAAATTTATATATATATATGTATATATTTTATTTTTTCTGAATAATCTATACAATAGTAACAAGGAAAAGTAATAAAAGAAAAAAAAATAATTATAATAAAAATATAATTATTTATTTTGCAGATAGGCCTTTAAATATATATATATATGAGACATAACCAATGAAATAACGAATAAAAAAAAAAAAAAAAAACATTTTTTATTAAAACATAAAATTTTGAAATTATTTCAAAGTACACATATCTGCACGTTATTAAAAGAAGAAAAAATAAATTATTCCATATAACATAAAATAAAATAAAATAAAATAAAATAAAACAAAGAACGTACCTTTTATGATTATATATATATATATATATATATATATGAATATATATACACATATCAATATAAAAAAAAAAAATGAACATATACATTTTTCCTTTTTCCTTATTTTAATTTTTAATGTAAGAAATTAAGTGTAAAGAACATATCTCTACAAAATAAAAAAAAAAAAAAAAAAAAAAAAAGAAGAAAAATACATAACTAAATTTATGACCTTATTTAAATATGCCCCATTACACGTTAAAAGGAAAAAAATAAAATAAAAAAATAAAAAAAAAAAAAAAAACCGTAATATCTACATATTTCCGTGTTGATATTTTAACATTATTCATAAAAAAAATTAAAAAAAATAAATAAATAAAATAACATACCAGGTAATAATTATTAATTGTCCTTATTAATAATAAATATTTTATTAAATAATGATATATTATATATATATATATATAATATATATATGTTTTTCAATATAAAAAAAACTTTCCTTCCAAATATATATTTTTTTTTTGATATTTTTCATACTTTTTTCTTTTATTTAAAAAAAAAAAAAAACATATATATATAATAATATATTTTTTATTCATATTTTTATTACATCTCACTAATTATATAGGAAATATAAAAGAATAAATTTTAAAGGGGAATAAAAATAAAAGGTTTAAAAAATTTATTGTTGTAATATAAGTATATTTTTTTATATATATATATAATTATAAATAATATAAAGAATATTACGGTAAATATAAAAATATATATATTATATATTCAACTATACTTTTATTATATATGTTAATATATATATCATAATAATATTATATTTTTTATACATATTAATAATATGTATATAGAAAAAAAAAAGAAAAAAATATATTTTACATATATATAATAATATTATTATATATATATTTTTTTATTTTTCCATGAATTTTTATGACTTTTAATATTTTATAATTTTTTTTTATTTTTATATTTATATAAGCTTTTAATATTTTTACATTTTCATTATATAATAAATTATATATAATATATATATATATATATATATATATATATATATATATATATTTTTGAGAATAATATTAATATATAAGAAACAAGTTATATTTTATATTTATAAAATAATTTTTTTGTATATATATATATATAATTATATAGATATATATTTTTGTTTTACAAATTGTTGAAAGGATATAAAAATTAAATGACATATTCATATATAACTAAACAAGTAAAAATTATAATATATTATTATATATATATATATTTATTTATTTATATGTACTTTTATAAAAATATTAATACTACAAGGTAATATATATATATGTAATATTTTATTTTTTTATTTTTTTATTTTTTTTTTAATATTTAAATAGGTGCTCCTTTCATATTTATAAATGAATATATTTTAAATATATTTTATTAAGTGCAAGAATATAAAAAGTAAAAAATATATATAATATATATATAGTGTGGCACATACTATAGGCTATAACATTTTTGACCTTTTATAAAAAAAATTTTTTTACCTATAAATATAGATATCCCCCTTTTTTTTTTATTTTTTATGACAATGTCGAACTTTAACTTGATTGGAGTTATTAGCAACAGGACGTGGGGTCCTGATTCCAAAAATGAGGAACTTGTAAATTATTGTATGCCTGATATAAAAAAATATCAATTTGAGCCATCTATGAAATTTGAAAGGATAGGAAAAGTATGCGATTTTACTTTGAATAGTTATCAAAAGAATACAAAGGATATAAATAAAAATTCGAATGATGTTAATGCTTTTGAAGAAGAGTTACAATTTCAAACTGTGGATTTACGTGCTGGTCAAAAACAAAAAGGTAGTATATTTAATAAGAAGAAAATACATAATAAACAAAATACTACACAAGCTTTTACACAGAAACAACAAGAAGAAGATAATTTATATAGTAGTAGAATAAAAACAGCTGAACAAAAGAAACAGAAATTATTACAACAAGCCAAAACAGCCAGAATCAATGCAAGACATAGAATCTTTACAGAATGGAGTATTGAACCAACACCACTGTGGACTGTTGAATGTGAAATGATGTTTAATGAATTACCTAAGAAAATAATAAAAATTGATAATTTAAAAGTAGAAGATCTATTTTATAAAGGTAAAAGCTTTTTTTATGATAAAAAAATAGAAAATATAAATGTTAAGAATCCACCTTTATTATTTCATCATATTAAAGAAGGAATTAATTTAATACCAAAAACTAAAGAAGATAATAATTTAATTAATATATTAAATTCTGAATATAAAAATAAAATTTTTACAAATGAAGAAGAAACTAATAATAAAAATAATATTATTATTATTAGTACAGATCAGATATTATCTTGTCTCATGTCATGTGTTCAATCTAAATATTCTTGGCATATACTTATAAAAAAAAAAGGTAATAAAATAGTAATAGATAAAGATGATGATTCTATAATAGATTTATTAACTGTTAATGAAAATTCAATAGACGCACCAACACAAGATAATGAAAATAAAATTAATAGTTTACAAGCATTAGGTATAGAAGCTGTAAAAATAAATCAAAGATTTAGAAAACAAGTTATATTAAAAAATGATGTTGCAGAAGAATTCGAATCAAGTAATTTTAATATAAAAAATATGAAAATTAATGATATATTATATAGATATAGAAAATTCCAAATACCACCACTAATACATAGTAATAATAAAAAAAATTATACATTAATAACAAGAGGAGAAATACATTCACAAATTAAAGGTGTCAACAAATCATATATTTATGTATGTGCATTAAATGAATATGATATTAAAAGTCATAAAAATTGGAGATCACAAATTGAAAACCAAAAAGGAGCTCTACTAGCTAATGAAATACGTAATAATACATCTAAATTACAAAAATTTATATCACAAGCATTATTAAGTGGTTGTGATGATGTTAAGCTAGGTTTTGTCTCAAGAAAAAATGCTAATGATTCAGATAATCATCATATTCTTTCTATACAGTCACATAAAACAAAAGATTTATCAACACAAATCGGACTCAAATATGAAAATATGTGGGGTATTCTTAGATTTGTTATTGATAACTTAGCAGAAAAACCAGATGGTAATTATGTAATTCTAAAGGACCCACTAAAACCCTTACTAAGATTATACTGTACTCACGACGACACAAATTAATAAAAGTGAAATACAATCAATATATATATATATATATATATATATATATTGTATACTTTTTTTATATGTCCATTTTTTTTTTTTTTTTTTTATCACTATTGCACATTTTTATATCCATTTTTACATATTATATAATTTCACATATATTATTTAAAAAAAAGAAAAGAAAAAGAAATCATTACATATATGGAAAAAGATACATATATGTTTGTATCACATTCTTTTTAATGATATTATCATATATATATAAACTTTAATAATTTATAACTACACAAATATAAAAATATATTTTTAAAACATTTGCAAATATATATATATATATATATAATATTATAATGCACAGGTTAGGTATGAAAAAAAAAAGAAAATATGTTCTTACTGTTAAAGAAAGAAAAAAAATCACACACAGTTTTAAACAGCGAAAATATTTTAAATATATAATAAATAAATATACATATACATATATATATATATATTATATGAAGAGAAACTTACATTTTATGACTTAACAAATTTATACCCATAAAATTGAATTAGTATAGAAAAACCTTTTATTATTTCTTGGTCTAAATTTTAACAATTTTATTACATACATAAAATTTATATTTAAATTAATAATATTTCTTATTAAAAATATTTTTTTCATAAAAATATTTATTTATCCTTATAAAAAATCATATTATAAAAGTACAACAAATAAGCAATCATAAGATATATATATATATATATATAATATATGTATATATAAAATATATTTTAAAAAAAAATATATTAATATATAAATATATATATATATATATTTATTTATTTATTTATTTTTTTTTTTTTTCTTTTATTGGATATACATAATATATACTACTATACTATATTTATATATATATATAAATATAATATATACATACAAATATGTATAATAATATATGCTAATAAATAAAAAGAAAAAAAATATTTTTTAAATATATCATGTATATTATTTTAAAGTAAAAAAATAAAACGTATATAAATATATATATATTATATTTAATATAGTATATTTTTTTATTATATTCAAAAGATTATTAATTTTTATTTTATTTTATTTATTTATGAATTTTTTTTTTTTTTTTTTTTATATCATATATCTTTTATCTTTTATCTTTTATCTTTTTTTTGTTATATATATAATATATTTTTTTAATTTTCATTATGAAGGATATTTCTGAATAAAGTATAATTTTTAAAAAAAATGAAAATAAATATAGATAAATATAAATACAAACATATATATTATTAAATATAATATATTGTATTATATATATATATTTATATGATAAAAAAAAGGTCAATCCAATTTTTTTTAATTATTTAAAAAAAATATATAAAAAAATAATATATGAAATATCCTCTCTTCCCCAATAAAGTACATAAATACAAATAATAAATGAATAAAATATATATAAATATAAAATATATATATTATTTATATATATATAACCCATTTTATTAATATTAGAGTTATTATGAAAGATGTATATTAAAATATTCCTTTAGAACATAATTATATAAATATATTTTTTAATAATTTTTAATAAGTTTTAATAAGTTATTTATTTATTTATTTATATATTATTATTTTTTTTTTTTAAATAATTGTTTTATGAATCATGCATATATAATTATATAACATTTCTCCTTTTTTCTTTCAGTATATTATATGTAAATGTATATAAATATATTATTATCATTTATTTTTTTTATATCCTTTTTTTTTTTCTATGTATCTTTATTTTTTTAGTATTTAATTAATATATGTATCAAATTTCTCTATAAGATATTTTAACATAATGTTTAAAAAAATCATAAAAATAAAAATATATATTTTATTTCTCTTGTATGTTTATAACTATGTGTGTACACATAAATCTTTTTTCTATTTTAATGTTTAATAAAAAATATGAAAATCAATGAGAATATATTTATAAATATATATATGTTTTGTCTAAATTCTTTTTTTGCTATAAATATAGAAATATATATATAAATATATATATATATATAAACACCCAAAGCGTTCACATTTTTTTTTTTTTTATTTTATTTTATTTTTATTTATTTATTATTTATTTTATAATATTAATTTTATTATTATTAATTTATTATTATTTCTTTCTTTTTTTTTTTTTTTTGCTTGTCCTTACCACCATATCATAATATATTTATTATCTTAAATGAATAAACCTGATATATAATATTCGAGAGTACTGTCTCCAAGAATATTTAAAAAAAAAAGATGATAAGAAACATGTGCTTAATAAAAACTACAACTTATTAAAAAAATAAGTATACACAACCATAGGCATATATATATTATCCATTTGTTTATTTATTTGTTTATTTATTTGTTTGCTTATTTGTTTATTTTTACACATCATTTTATCTTATTATATATATGTAAACATATGTATATATATATATATATATATATATATATATATATATATATATATATTTACACATATATATATTTTTTTTTTTTTGTTTATTTTTTAATATATATATATATATATATATATATATATATATATATATATGTATATCACTCAAGACATATAAATTATATGTTAAAAGCATAAATTAACCGTAAGAGCTCTCAACATTCAAATATGAAAAAAAAAATTACAAATCATAAGAAAAAAAATGAGAATACCAACTTAAATATTGATCACGATAATACACTTGATAATAATGATATTATTCCTCAAATAGACAACATGTTTAAAAACCTTATTGTAGACAGTTATAAAAGTATAAATGATATAAACAAATATATGAGAGAATCCAACTTACAATATAATGAAAAAAAAAATAAAAAAAATAAAACACACCCATTAGATAGTAAAAATAGTACAACTAGGAAATATAGTAAATATAGAAGAAATGAACAGAATATTAATAAAGACATAAATTGTGATGATATACAAAATAATGATGATATAAAAAAATATGATTATAAATTAAAATATGATGAAGATATTACTTATGACGACAAAGAAAATAATAGTGATGTTGTCATAATAGGATATAAGAATATAAAAAAGGGAAAAAAAAAAATATCTCTTAATAGTTTTGATAGTGAAGTAAGCCCAGAAAGTAATACATCTCCTATATATATAAAAAAAAAAATTAATGAAATTAATTATCATTTCATACAAAAAAAAAAAAAAAAAAAAAAAAAAAGTGACATAAATACAAAATATGCCAAAAAATTATCAATTAATAAAAAAAATAAAAAAAGTGAAAAAATTAAAAATAATAAAAAAAGTGAAAAAAATAAAAGTAATAAAAATAATAAAAGTAATAAAAATAATAAAAGTAATAAAAATAATAAAAAGATTAAATCAGATCTTATAAATAATGTTAAGAAAATTAAAAAAAATAAAAAATCCTTGTTAACAGAAAATCTAAATGATTCTTTTTTTAGTAATGATGAAAAAATTAATGCAAATAAATATATACTCGATAATTTATTATTTTCTTTGAAGAATAATACAGATACAAATATACATAAAAAAAAAAATTTTTATATTGAATATGAAGGTCATGATGATTTTACAAGTTTTAATAGTAAAGAAAATTCAAACGATTACTTATTATATATGGATGATGATGAAATAAATAATAATAAGGATAAAATGTATAATTCAACATATAGCACTACCAAAAAAAAAAATTTATATATGTCACATAAAGGTATATATGATAACTACTGTTTGAATAATAATAATAATAATAAAATCAATATATATAATAATCATTCCATGTTTAGTAATTACAAATATACAAAACATTGTGAAGATAAAATACCACTTCAAATGCCACATGAAATATATGAACAAGCAATAAATAGTCGGAATTATTATAAACATAATAAAATTTTTGAAAAAGAAAGAATAAAAAGGAAAATGAAGAAAATGAATGATCTAAACCTTTTAAATGATAATGTAGAATATGATTGTATTGGTTTCGTTTGTGATGAAGAATATATGTGTGAAAAATTACATTTTGATGAGAATCATGTAGAAAGTCCAGATCGTATTAAATGCATTATTAAAGCTTTAAAAGAAAAGAAATTAATAAATAAAATGGTTCAAATAAAATGTAGAGAAGCTTTATATGATGAACTTAGAGAATGTCATTCAAGTACACATATTAATAATATTTTTTATTCATTAAAAAAAAAATTAAAACATAATAATCAAAGTGTTATATATCCATTTGATAAACATGATACATATTATACATCATATACAGGAACTGTTTCTATTAGAGCTATCGGCGGTTTACTAAATTTATGTGATGCTATTTTATGTGATAAAAAAGATAAATTTAAATATATAGATTTTAAAAAGTCCTTACGTTATAATTATGATTTTTATAAAAATCTCAATACTAATTCGATAAAAAGAAATTATCACTCCAAAAAAATGTATCATGAAAAATTTTTAAGACGTTCAAAATCGGAGAGTAGTTTATATAGGACAAGTACAAACAACCATGCTTTTAATAATTTAGATTTATTTCGTAATAATAACAATGTATATAAAATGAATAAATTCAATGAAAAAAATAAAAAAATAAACAATAATAATAGTAATAGTAATATACATTGTTCTATATATAATTATAAGAATGAGATAAAGATGCAAAGTGATTTACCTAATATAAATAGTGTTATTATTAATGATAATATTATATCTGATGAAAATAATTTAAGGGTAGACCCGGATGATTGTAATTATCATAATGAGAAGGATGAACATACAAACGAATCATATAATGAAGAGAATAATATTAATCAAAAAAAAGATTATATCAACCATACTAATAGTAGCAATAATTCTTATTATAATGAAAACGATCAAAGTGATAGTATCCATAATAATAATATGAATAATGAATCTGCTATAGGTAATAGATTAAGTATTATATGTGATAAATTGAGTATGTCTAATAAGTTAAGCATATCGAATAATAGTAATCATGAAGATATTATTGTTCCTACTGCTTTGAAGAAAGATGAAGAAATTGTACATTACGATAAAAACAGAGATGAAATATTAGAATGTAATAATAAAAATGTATTCGAATCAGAATATTTATATAAAATATGTGAGAAGGATAATTGTTCAAATAATATTGAAGAGAATATTAAAAATAATACATTCTTTAATAATAGTAATAATTCTGATATTTTTAATTTACCATATAGAAGTTATTCTTCAACCATTTATAATATGAATGATTGTAATGATGTTAATACATTTACTGATATTAATTGTGGATTTGCTGCAATTAGACCTCCTGGTCATCATTGTAGTAGAAGCCATCCTTCAGGTTTTTGCATTTTTAACAATATAAGTGTAGCTTGTAAGTATATTTTTAAAAAATATGGGATAAGAAAGGTTTTCATTTTTGATTGGGATGTGCATCATGATAATGGGACTCAAGAAATATTTTATGGCGACAAGGATGTTCTTTGTTTTTCTATACATCGATTTGATAAAAAGGTAGATGAAAAGATTAAAAAAAAAAAAAAGCGTGCCAATAAAAAGAAGAATAAGAGTAAAAATAAAAATATAAATGGTGATGAAATTGAAAAGGATGATGAAAAAGAAAAAAAAAAAAAAAAAAAAAAAAAAAAAAATGACCCCAAGGAAAATGATGAAAGTAAGAACAATAATGATGAGAAGAAAAATAATGATAATAACAACAATAATGATAATGATAATAATAATAATAATAATAGTAACAATAGTAACAATATATCACAGGGAGAGAAAAGAATAAAGTTTGATAAATCACCTAATAGTGATAAAAAGTATAAAAAAAAAAATAAGAAATCTAGAAAAATATATGAAGAAAATTTATTTTATCCTAGAACTGGTGCGAAAAATGAATTAGGAGAAAAGGAAGGATATAAATTTAATATTAATGTTCCATTAGAAAAAGGATATAATAATTGTGATGTGTATTATGTTTTTAAATATTTATTATTACCAATATTAGAAAAATTCAGACCAGAATTTATTTTTATTTCTTGTGGATTCGATGCATCAATTAATGATCCATTAGGAGAATGTAACTTAACACATAATTTATATCAATGGATGACTTTTCAATTAAAACATTTTGCAAATATATTTTGTAATGGCAGAATAATTTTAGTCTTAGAAGGTGGATACAATTTAAATTATCTGCCTAAATGCACAATAGCTTGTATTAAAGCATTAATAAAAAAAAATAAAAATACAGCTAGAGACAAAGAATTTATAAAAAGGTTGCAACAAAATAATGATAATGATAATGATAAAGAGATGAATGTTACGAATGATAAGAAGGAATATATTTCTAATGAAGATTCATCCAAAATATTGTTAAATGGAAATGAAGAAAAAAAAGAAAATGATGAAAATAATAAAAATAATAAAAACAAATGTGATAATATGAATGATGCTGACATTATCAATAATAATAATATTATGTATGATAATGATTATTTGAATAATTACAATTTAGATAATAATACTGATGAGACATTAAAAAAAAATAAAAATTATGCTGAATCCTTTGTTGCAACAAATTGTATTCAAAATAATGAATTTGTGAATTACCCTAAAAATAATTTTACGAATAAAAATAATATGAGTGATCATGCAAATTTTTATAAATTAAAATGTTCATCATATGATAAATATAACAATAAAGATATAAATTATTATTTTAGAAAATTATATACAAATAATAATAATGTAGTTTCTCGAACGAAAGAATTAATTACAAGTGGGTTGTTACATTATTCTACTTATAAAGTTATTAAATATTTTTTAAACGTATTAAAAGGAGAACCATACCATTTAGATATAGAATTACCAACATATAATGAATTTATAAAAAAAAAAAAATTGGAAGGTAGAGAAATCAATCCAGAAAGAAAAATTAAAATTAAAATTAATAAATCATCACAAGTTACTAAAAATAATCATTATTTTAATAGTAATGAAATTATGAATTCATATATGCAAAATAAATTAAACAAATTAAAACACATAAATAATAATATATCTAATAAAAATATACATGATATATTTATTAAAAAAAAAAGTGTTAAATATACAGATTCTTCAACTACTATTTCTAATATATCCCAAAGTGATTTATATTTATCAAATGATGATATTAATTATAGTAGTTCTTGTAGTAGTACTTGTAATCGTCGAAAGGTAATTTTATTAAATAAATTAAAACTCAAAATAAATCGTGGGTTGAATAATATATATAATAATAATAATAATAATAATAATAATAATTCATCTAATAATAATCTATTGCACACAGAAAAAAAAAAAAATAAAAAAAATTATATATATAAAAAAAAAAAAAAAAAACTAAATGATATTATAAATATTAATGGTGAAGTACAAATGAAAAGGTCAAAAATTAATACAAAACAAAAAAATAAAAATAATAAAATATATCAAAATGATAATTTGAATTCTAATAAAAATAAATCCAAAAGAAAAATTAAAACTAATCAAAATAAACTATTCATTGCTAATTTATTAAACCATAAAAATAAAAACAATATTAATAATACAAATAAACGACATAATCATTTAACATATATTAATGATGATAATCATGTAGAGGGTCCTAATTCTTCAAATGAAAATCATATAAATAATTATTATATGAATTGCGATTTAACCAATCTAAAATATAATGAAAATCAAGTATTAAATACCTTTAATATGTATACCAAAATAAAAAAAGGTTTTATATTTTTTTATGGAAGTGGTCATAGAAATCAATGGATTTTACCTGTACATAATAAAATTACAAAAATAATTAAATTGTGTTCAGAATCTGAAGCTTTCTTTTATGCTTGGCTATATCTTAGTTGTTTAAAAGAAATAAACATTTCAAGAACAAAGAACAATTATACTTCCATCTTAGATAATAAAGAAACTATAGAAAATGTTTCTATTCAACTTCCTTTTGATCAACGTGAACATAATCTATGTAAGCAATTTATTAAATTCACAGTTCCTTGTTATCATATATTTTTAAAGCTAAATCAAATTAATAGTATTAGTCAAAAAGAAAATAAGGAATTTAGTGATGATAATAGTACGCCTAAGATTAGTAATAATACTTTTATGGATTATATGAAAAAGACATATATTGAATGGTCTGCATCCAAAATTTTTAAAAATAAAGAATCGACAGAATATAATGATACAAATAATGCTGCTGCGAATAATATGATATATAACGTATCATCGAATGAAAAAAGTAATATGTTAAAAAATGATGATTCTTTATATCCATTAGATATAAATACAAATAATCAAGATGTAACACAAGTTGAAGAAGAGGAAGAGCATAAAACTGCTATATGTCTAAGTAATGTTTTAAGTTCCATGAGACATCCTTGTGTTATGGATATTAAAATGGGAATTAGATTATATGGTGATGATTGTAATGAAGAATCTATACAAAAGAAAATTGAGAAAGCAAAAAATCGATCATGTTTATCACATGGTTTTCATTTAACTAGTTTAATAGGATGGTCCAAAAAAAAGAAAGAACCATTTTTTATATCGAAAGAAGATGCACATTCTATAAAAGATGACGAAAATTTCGTACAAGCATTTATATCTTATTTTACTGCATGTGATAATATACATTTATCTATATTATTAATAAAAAAAATACTTATCATATTAGAAGAAATGAAAATTTTTTTTGTGGAACAAAATTATTTTGCATTCTATGGAACAAGTCTTTTATTTGTATTTGATTCAGATCCTTCGAAAAAAGAAAATGAAGATAATTATTCATCAAAAGATAAAATAGAAAAAAAAAATCTACAAACAAACAATGTAATTATGTCAAATGATAATATTAACTCAAATGATGAACAGAATAATTCTTTTTATTATAAAGATAAAAAAAATAAATTATGTGATCAAGATAAAATTAATTTTGAAGAAATATTAAACTTTAAATTAAACATTGAAAAAGTATTTTATGAATCTTTATCAAATCAAGAAAGAAATATAATCTTACAAAATAAATTAAATCAAAAAATTCTTAAAAGTGTTCATGTATATATAATTGATTTTGCTCATGCAAGTTTAAATAAAAATCAGAGTGATGAAGGATTCATATTGGGAATTACATCACTACACCGAATAATGGATAAAACAATACAGCGAATAAAAGAATTGTATATATCTGATACGGATGTAATAAATGATACTATATAAATGAAGCACGTACTATATATATATATAATTATATATTTGTTTATTTATTTATTTTATTTATTTATTTGTTTGTTTGTTTTTTTTTTTTTTTTTTTTTTTTTTTTTTTTTATATATATGTGTAGAAAAAGGTTATATATTTTATAAATATATCTTATATGTTATATATTTTTATTTTATTTTTAATTTAATAAAATTTTTTTAACAACAAACATCCTTTTTTTTTTTTTTTTTTTTTTTAAATATTTTACATCCGTATTGTAAAAAAAGAATAATAATAATTACGTACATATAATATATAATTTGGAGTGACGACAATATTTTTATGTTAATAAAAATTTCAAATTCTTTTTAGCCCCTAATATATGTTTAATATACTATAATGTTTTTTTTAAAATAATTTTAATATATTTATTATTTTTATAAAATAAGTCTCTTAATTTTTTTTTTTTTTTTATTTGCGAGAGTGGAAGAAGGTTTGGTTTAAAGAAAATTATATATGATAAAATGATTATAATTATAATTCAATATAAATATATAAAAATATTTATATTTATTTGGATATTATAATATGAACAATTGTATAAATATATGTTACATTATTAATGTAAATTTTATTTTTATGTAATCTATATGGATAATTAATAAATATTATTTCATATCCTACATATTTTTAAAAATAAAATCTATAATGATATACAAATATATATTTTGATATATATATTATATATATATATATATTTCTTTATAACTACCATAATATACATACATATTATATATGTATGCTTCTTTTTTTTTTTTTTTTTTTTAAAAAGAAATCATGATTTTAATATTTACAAAATATAAAATAAAAAATTTTCATGGAAACGTGGTCTATTACTTTTCATATATTATACAAATAAAAAAAATGGAGTACAATTAAAAAAGGAAGGATTAATAAAAAAATTAAAATAAATTATAAATATAAATTTATAAAAATTGCCAAGAAAACATAAAAAAAAAAAAAAAAAAAAATTATATTTCATTTGATTATTTCCTATATTTTGAATTATTTTTTAATAAGTGGAATAATATTTTATTTTATAAAGAATAAAATAACTGAATAAGAATTTTATAAATAATAAAATATATTATATATATATATATAAGAAACATAAGGTAAATAAATAATATATATAATATATTTTTAATATATATTATTTTATTTTCCTCAAATATTTTCAGATTATGTTCCAATCATATATATTATTAAAAAAAAAATTATAGTTATATTATATATATATAACATTCTTTTAAGCAATTATAAATAAAAAGAAAGCAATGATATTTTCTCTTTCTATCATTGTTATATAATATTGGTACATGAATAAAAATATATATTTAAATAATATATATATATAATATATTTTATATGTATATATATATATATATATATATATACTTGTTAATTTATATAAATTTCATTACGAATTTACCATATTATATATATATATATATATATATTATATAATATATATAATTATATGTTTAATAATTTTTATATAATAATATAATATTTATATTTTATACTTTAAATAAAAGAAGAGAGTTACTAAATGAATTTTATATTTATATGATTTTTATATGCATGTATACAAATATTCATATAGTTTTTTTTTTTTTTTTTTCTACTGACATTTTTTTTCGCCTTCAGATGATTATAACATTTTTATATATTATATATAATATACCTATATAATATATAATATATATGTAATTCATAATAATATAATATATATGTATATTTGATAATACTTATATATATAATATATATTCATATTTATTATATAACAAATACATTGGTATATAATATATATATTATATATTGATATATAAATATATTATATATATATATATATATATATATATATAAAGTCATATATATTTTTTATATATTTATCTTTTTCCTTTTTTAAGTGATTTTATAATATATATAATAATATCTTTATTTATTTATTTTATTTTTTATTTTTTTTTGTTTATAATAATATTATTATATTTAAAAGGAAAAAGAAAAAATAAAAAAAAAAATAAAGTTAAAGCGCATGAAACATTGATATTTCAATATTTTATATATTATAATATATATATATATATATATTATATATAATATATATATTATATAAATCTTAATATATATTTATATATTATAAAAGAAGATTATTTCTTAAAAATATAATATTGAAAATTCGTTCCATAATTTTTGTGTGCATATTATGTTGAATAAATAATATTTTTAATAAATTAAAAAAGAAAGATTAATATTTTTATGTACATATGTAATATATATATATGTATGTATATATGTATGCATTTATATATGTATGTATGTATATAAATACAACTATTGTGAACTATAATGTATATAATTGGGGTCAGATTTAAATTTTTTTCGATAAAAAGGAATATGTAATATTTATAATATTACAAAATTGTAATTTTTTTTTTTTATAACAAGTATATATATATATATATATATATATATTAGAAAGATTTAAAAAATAATAATACTGTGATAAGAATGAATATTTGAATAGTTCGATGGGTAGCATTTATAAATATATGGACCAAAAAAAAAAAAAAAAAATATATGTATATATATATATATATATTCATCTTGTAACATTTTTTATAAATATAATATGAATGAATATATATTGGCCACTTTTTAAGGCAATTATATATTTATATTATATATATATATATATTTTTTTTTTTTTTTTTGAGTTAATTTTATATTTTTAATATACCTTGTTCATTTATACTTATACATATTTGTTTATTTTTTTTATGTATCTATCGTCGTTCTTGTCCTTATATTTTATTTTTTAAATTTATGAATATTATATAAATTTATGATGGAAAGAGGAAGATCAAATTATAGACGTAATAATGAAAATAATAATTTTAGAGAAGGAAATATAAAAAATGAAACAGGAGATGATAATCAATTTTGGACGAATATTGATAATTATTATTTTTGTAATTTTGATAAAAGTATAATATCAGCATTTGAAAATCATATAAAATGTACTGATTATATTTGTAATAAAATTAAAAAGAGGAAGATAAATAAAAAATTATTTAAAAATATTAATTGTTATAAAAGTTCGGTAAAAATAAAATTAAATGGGAATGATAAAAATGAAAATAATAATAAGAAGCTTTTGTGTGCAGCTACAGATATGCAATATGAAAATAATATGAATAATGTGAGTAATATGAGTAATATGAATAATATGAATAATGTGAGTAATATGAGTAATATGAGTAATATGAATAATATGAATAATATGAATAATATGAATAATATGAGTAATATGAATCATATGAATAATATGAGTAATATGAATCATATGAATAATATAAATAATATAAACCATATAAATAATATAAATCTTATGAATAATAAGAATTATAATATATCAAATAATAATAACAAATGTATTCCAAATAATAATATTCCATGGGTTATGATTAATAATAATCAAAACATAAATAATAGTAATATATATACAAGAGATACAGGATTAGGTGTAGGAACAAATAAACCAGATGATAGTTACATGAATAATATGAATGATAAAATATTAAATAATCAAATTCAAAATGTTATAAATTTTGATGAAAAAAAATCTATTCTTGAATTTATGCCTATGGCGAAAAATGAATTATTATTAAATACATTACATCACTTAAATTTAAGAAATGAGCATCCTACAAATCCTTTTCAGAATATGTATAGAAATCCTAATTATTTTAATAAAGACGAAAATTATATGTTTCTTAAAAATCAAGGTTCTATAAATAATGTAAATAATAATATTCTTCCAAATAATAACAACCTCAATAATTTGAATACCCATATTAATAATCAAATGATAGAAAATAATAATAAACCTATGCCTACATCATTGAATGATTTAAATGCGCACACAACCAATAATAATAATATTAATAGTAATAGTAATAATAATAGTAATAGTAATAATAATAATAGTAATAGTAATAATAATAATAATAATATATTAAATAATAATAATGATAATAATAACAATCCTGTTTGTGACACCCATCAAATATTAGATAAAAATTTGGAATGCTCACAGAAAGAAGAATTATATAACAAAGAAGACAATAAAAATACAGAGGAACATCAAGTTACTCTGAAGGAAGAAGATAAAGACATCCATGTTAATTCAAATAATGAAAAGACTACAGATGAAGAAAATATGTCAGTAAATGATTTACAAAAAAATACAAATAACAATGAAACCTCAAATGATACAACATTATTTAAAGATGTAAATGATGATATTAATATACATAAGGAAGAAAATAAAATAGTAAACATGTCTAAAAATAATGTTGATATAATCAATGAAGATAAAGAAAAGGAAGATGTTGTAGGTAATAAAATAAATTCTATTGATTTGATCAATCCGATTATCCAAAATGATAATGAAAGAATAAATAATGAGGACAATAAAAATAAAGAAAATGTAAATGTTCAAGAAAATGATAATAATAATAATAATAATAATAATATGAATAGGGGGTGTGTATTAAACAAAAATCAAAATAATATAAATAATGTAAACAACATAAATAATATAAACAATATAAATAATATAAACAATTTAAACCATATAAATAGTATAAACAATATAAATAATATAAATAGTATAAACAATATAAATAATATAAATAATATGAACAACCTTAATAATTTTCATCCTAACCACAATGTACCTAATAATGATATGTTTAAACAAGCTCTATTATTTAACAAACAAAATATGATGAATATGCATCCATATCATATGAATAATATGAATCCTAATGAACCTACTTTTTTCAATAGTCAAATAAATAATAATAATAAAAATTCAATGCAAGGATATATAAATCCTATGAATCATAATATTATGAATATGTATAATTCAATCAATCCTAATATAAGAAATGATGTTATGAATAAACATATGATGATGACATCAAACAATCTAAATATAAATGATAAAAATATAATACCAGATATAGATAAAATAGGATATCCATATGCAACTAATAATATGTTACCTTATGATAATGTTTTAATAAATAATCAACCTAGGGTTAAAGATCCACATGCATTTATGAGGAAAAGCCATGGTACTCGCATAAGGAAATATAATGAAAATGACATAAAAGATGATAATAATAAAAATAATGACAACAACAACAATAATAATAATAATAATAATATATACTGGGATAAATATAAAAGAAGCACCAGAAGCTCAAAATATGATGATAATTTCTTTAACCCTTTTTTAAATAAAAAATATGATGGCATAGGAAAATTGCCATATATACAAAATAAACCAATACCAAACGGATTGCATATTTCTATTTATATTCCAAAATCTTATGATTTTACAGATCAAGGTAAAGATGAAGATATAAAACCATATGAAGAAACAATTAAAAATAATGATAATGTTAATACAATATGTGATGATATTAAAAATACAGATCATAATATAGATCAAGAAAAAGATAGAAAAAGTGTATCATTTGAACAAGAAAAATCAGAATTAACCAGCAATGAAGAATATATATATGAAAGAGAAACATTAGCTAGATTATTAACAGAAATAACTTTTGGTGATAAGAAAAATTTATTTAATCCTAAAATGACTAGCGAAAATAAAGAAAAATGTTATAATACCATATTAAATGAACTGAAAACATATAAATCCTTACCAATTATTTTAGGTAATATTTTACCATATTGGACAAAAGATAAAAATATTAAAAAAATTAAAAAAAAAAATATAGATAAAATCAAGAAAAAAAAAGAAAGTAATAATTCCCAGAAATATCCAAATTTATTTTATAAAATAAAAAATTTGAAAAGAAATAATGATAAACTTAAATATATACATATAAGCAATATTAATAAAAAATTAAAAAGAGCAATGATGAATAAACAAAATAAAAATAAACATAAATATGTTTTTGAGGATGAACTTAAGGATATAGATCAAATAAAAAATTCGAAAGAACAAAATAAAGATGAATATGATAAACCAGATCATACACAGAATAATGAATCTTCTGAAAAATTAAATGATAATATCAATAGCACTAAAGACAATTCTCAAGATGTAGCTATTACTCAATTGAATGAAAATAATGAGAATAAAGATGATATTGATGGTGATAATAATATACCTAAGGTAGACATAAATAATGAGAGTAAGGAAAACAATTATAAGATTGATAGGGATAATAAAGATGAGGATGAAAATGAAGAAAAAAATGAAAATCAAGAGAGAAGTACGAACGAATCAAAAGATATATATGTATCTGATGAACATATTGTTATAAATAAGAATAATAGTGAAGAAGAAAAAGATATAATTTGTTCTGATTATAATGAAAAAATAATATCATCTATTAATAATAATAATAATAATAATAGTGATGATGAAAAATTATGTAGTGAGGATGACCATATTAACAATATAAAAGGTAATGATAATATGAAAGATGAAAAAAAAAAAAATATTTCTGAAGATGAAGATAAATGTGCTTATTATAAAGAAAATGAAAAAAAGAAATCAACTTTAAAAAAGAAAAAACGAAATATTTCAAGTAAGTTTGATTTTTTAAGTAATTTCCATTTTGATATGCCTTATAATAGTAGTGTTCCATTTAGTAATTCCACATTTTCTTTACAAAGAAATCAATATAAATCTTGTGTTTACTTTGAATTTGTATTAACAAATATTAATCTGGACAAATACAGAACAGATATTCTTAATGTTAATTATAATAATAACAATACAATTACAAAAAAGAAGAAAATATATTGTATTAATTTTAAAAAATATTATAAAAGTTTACAAAGAAAAAGAAAATATGCAAACTCAACTAATAATGCAATGAATTCAAACACAGACCATATTAATAATGTAAATAGTGAAATGAAGAAAAACTCTTTTGTATACAATAATAATATAAAAAGTGATAGTATAATATCATCATTAGATATAAATAAAAATTTATATAGCAATAAAATAAAGTCGAAAAAGAAGAAGAAGAATAAAAAAAATAAAAAAAATATATTAATAAAAAAGAAAAAATATATGGAACATTTAAACGGCATTCTAAATATTAATAGTATGAATAGTATGAATAGTATGAATAATGTAAGTGAAGCTAATTTGCAGAATTATGAAAATATTGAAAATATTAACAAAGAAATTTTTGTATTATTTTCTCGTTATGTACATAATATTAAACAACAAAAAAAAATTATAGGTAAATTAATAGGTAATATTAAAAGTGAGAAAAAGAAACCATATAAATATTGGTATTCTATTGAAGATAAAATGATTAATTTTTATATAAATGAATATTTAAAAAATAAATTAAATACTAAACATACATATACCATATCAAAACAAATTGTAGATCTTTTAAAATTAAGATTATTAATTAATCATAGTTCTCATTTGCCAAATAGCTGGACTGAAAAAGCTTTATGTAATGTTTGTAATATTGGTGAGGACTGGGAAGATAATCCTATCGTTTTCTGTGATTGTTGTTATACTCCTATGCATTCATTTTGTAGTGGTTCAAAAAATATTAAGAATTATAATTCAAATAAAAAAGCATCAACAGATGATGAAGTTGATGAGCAACAAAAACTAAAAGCAGAAAAAGAAAAAGATAACAATAAAGATAAAAATCATAATAATAACAACAATATAAATACTCATGTTAAAAATCATAATAGTTTTATAAAAGATTCTTATAATCCAGATCATCGTCATGGTAATAAAAAAAAAAAAGATGACAAAAGTAATAATAAAACTAATCACAAAAAGAAAAATAAAAAAGTTATGACCCCAAAAATGAATATAAATATAATGGAATATCTAATGTCAGATAATTATGTTAATATGAATTCGACGCAAAGTTCTTTTAATACAATACCACTAAAAAATGAATTACAAGAATATCCAACTAACAAGTATCATTCAAATAATGAGGCTCCAAAAAAACACAATAGTAATGAAAATTTAAATATCAATCATAATGATTATAAAAAGGAAAATGAGTTAGATAGTAATAAGTGTGATACACATAATTTAGTGTTACCATATTATAAGTCCTCAAAATCAGATGATAATACAAATAATAAAATCATACATGATAATAATGATAATAATAACAATAGTGATAATAATAACAATAATGATGATAATATACATAATAATAGAAGTGCTAGTTTTATGAACTCAATCAATAACCCAGAAACGATACATAACAACAACGATATACCTCAGGGAAATGTAAATGAAAATGTTGATAAAAACAAATTAAATATTGAAGAAAATAAACCAAATAGCCAAGAAACAGGTAAATCAATAAAAACTCATAATGCAACTGGTAAAAAAGAAAGTAAAGGACCTATAGAAAAAAAAGATACCAGCATGTCATCTAAAAATAATAAAAATAAAGAATTACATGACAAAAATGTAGATGAAGAACAATGGATATGTCCCTTGTGTTCCTATTTAAGAAGTCAGATTTATTTTATTGACGATTCTAATGCCTTTAAAATTATTAGGCGTTTAAGTTGTCCAAGAAAAAAAAAAGATATAGATCTTTTATTTAAATCGACAACGAATGAATATAATATCAAAACGAACAACCCAAACAACAACAACAACAACAACAATAATAATAATAATAATAATAGTAATAGTTGTAGTAATAATATTGTTGAAGATTTAAAAAGGGAAATGAAGTCATTTAATGCTGCTGAAGAAATTATTGTAAATAAAGAAATATTAAAATTATTATATAAACGAAAAACTATTGTTTTATTATTTGATACACAAAATGATATACATTATTATAAAGAAACATATAATATCGAAATAAATGATGCTCAAGATTTTTTTGAAAAAATTGTTCTTAAGAATAAAGATAAATATAAATATATTACACTTTTCAATTCTATTGTTGTTAATAAAATAGATTGTCCATTGAATATGTATGAATATATTTATAGCAATTTTCAATTTTTTAGACAAGAAACCTTTTCTATTACTGAATATGTAGATGATTCAGATGATGAATCAGAAAAAGAAGAAACAAATACTACTGAAAATGTAAAAAGTGACAAGAAAAAAAAAGATTTCGATAAAAGTATTAAAATGACAAAAGACGAAAAAATTGATAGACGTACAAAGTTGTATAGATTATTACAAAGTAAATTACATAAAAAAGAAGATAGAAGAAGAAAAAAATTTAGAAATAGAAATAAACTTAATATAAATAAGGATATTAATAAAAATTCAGTTCCAAATATACAAGTAGAAGTAAAAAGAAGAGGTAGACCACCTGGAAGTACAAAATTAAGTAAATTAATGTTACAAAATAATTTTCAAATAAAAAGTGATAATATAACAAATGATAATACATCTAATAAGAATATAACAAATAATGATGTAACAAGTAATATATTACCAAATGATAATATTACAAGTGATAATATTATAAAAGATAATATTACAAATGATAATATTACAAATGATAATAATACAAATGATAATAATACAAATGATAATATTACAAATGATAATAATACAAATGATAATAATACAAATGATAATATAAATAATCCTATTCACAACTCGGATACTTATACAAATGACAGTCAAATATATAACAATACAAGCACACAAAATAATACTACTACAAATAATAGTGCTACAAATATTGCAGCTACAAGTACTGATTCTGCAAATACTGCTTCTACAAATATTACAGCTACAAATATTACTACCACAAATACTACAGATAATAATAATAATAATAATAATAATAATAGTATTAGTAATAGTAATAGTAATAATATTCTTGCTAATTATAGTGCTTTAATAAAATGTGAACAAAATAACAACATTGCAGACAATAAACCCATGTACGGAATGAAAAAGAAAAAAAGCTCAGATTATAATAATTGTCTAGAATCCAAATTTAATTCTAATTATTTTTCTACTCATAATGAAACAAAATTAAGAAATCATATCTTTAGTACATATAATGACGAATTCGAAGAAAATAATTTAATGTTAAAATATAATCATAATATGAACTGCTCTTTTGTTTTTAAAATACCTACTTGTTGTATATGTGAATTTGATGCTTTCTATATAGGTGGTGGTCCTATAAAACGAACAAAAAAGAAAAATGAGTGGTGTCATATTAGGTGTGCTATAATAAGTAATTGTATTATTAATAATAAGATTGAAATAAATAATAAAGAAAAAACAAAATATAAATGTTCCTTATGTTTAAGAACAAATACTACAGGTATTATTAAATGTAATGTCCCTGATTGTTATAAATATTACCATATTTCTTGTGCTACATCATCACCTAAATATTTAATAGAATTGAATGATGAAAATAAATTAATTTTATTTTGTTCAAATCATTCTCAAAGAAAAGCTCCTACAGAAATATTAAGAAGATATCAAATTTTACGAGAAAAAGAATATAATAAAAATAAATTAGAAGATAAATTAAATATTTCTAAAATGTTTGATGCTTATTTACTACAATCATATTTAAAAGTATGTGATTTTAAGTTGTTCAATTTATTATCTTTATCATCCTTATCTGTATTTGATGAATTTGTTCACTTTAATTATGATAAGTTTAATGAACATGTAAAAAAATATAATATTAATCTTATGGACGATTTTAATAATGATATTTATCAAAATGTTGATCACAATCCATTTTTAAAAGAGGCAAGTAATATGTTTAATAATACAGTGGAAGTAACAAAGGTTGGAAGACCGAGGAGGAGAAGTTCGAACGTTAGTAATTTTATTAAGCGAAATCAAAAAGATGACAAAGAAGATGATAAGATGGAAGACAAAGGAGATGATAAGATGGAAGACAAAGGAGATGATAAGATGGAAGACAAAGGAGATGATAAGATGGAAGACAAAGAAGATGATAAGATGGAAGACAAAGAAGATGATAAGATGGACGACAAAGAAGATGATAAGATGGACGACAAAGAAGATGATAAGATGGACGACAAAGAAGATGATAAGATGGACGACAAAGAAGATGATAAGATGGATGACAAAACAGACGACAGAATGTGTGATAATGAACTTGCTTCAAAAGAACATTCATCAATACAAATATACCCATTAAGTGACATAAACCAAAAGGACGAAAAAATTGAAGAATCAGAAAATGATTTTGAAGGAGAAAAGAAATTTTTAGAACTAGAAAACAGCAATAGAAAGAAAAACATACAAATTGATATATTCGATATAGAAAATATAAATAAAATTAGTAATATAAAATGTAATAATATTATAAGTATAGGTAATTTCAAAAATATATATAATGAAAATTTATTAGATGAAGATACTTTATTAAAATTATTGTCATATGATTTCTTAAATATACAAAAAGATATACAAGAATTTAATAGTAATATATTAAGTGATAAATATAAAAAATTAAAAAACTTTGAAAATATTTTATGTTTATATCCATATTTTAATGATTATCAATTAAGAAAATTATCAGAATTAATATTAGAAAAAAATTCTTCTACTATATGTAAAATTAATAAGGATGATGATAATACATTCATTTCATCTTTTAGTAAATTTTTATCCTTATTAAATAATAAAGATTTAATGTTATGTAGTGTATGCTTATCTAAAGCAAGTTATTCTGATAAAAACAAAGAAGACAAAAAATTAACAGAAGAAAAAGTTGAATTATCAACTGTAGAAAATAATAATTTATCTAATAGCCAAATGACACTCAAATTAAGAAAATTAGCTTATGCTAATAATATAAAAGAAAGTTTAGAAACAAAAAAAGAAAGAAGATTAGGATCATTAAGTGTTTTAAAAAAATGTACTATGTGTAATGTATATATATGTTATTTCTGTTGTCACAGAATGAATATAGATATAATGAAAAATTATTTAAATAATGATATAAAATTATATAATACATTTAGTGTATACAATAATAATATTAATAAAAATAATCAAGATAAAAATCCATTCCGTGTTAAGAGGGTAGGTAGACCAAGTAAATATCGACCACCAGTAGAGCCACCTCCTAACCCTGATAATATAAATCATAATAATAATAATAATAATAATAGTAATAATAGTAATAATAATGATGGAGAGAATAAACCAAATGTTTCTCAAGAAAATACTACTAATAATAATTTAAATACAAACAACACAACCAATAATAATTTTTCCAATGCAGCAAATGAACAACATAGTAGTACTAATAATCAAAATGAAGATGAAAATATAAAAAAAAATAATAATGAAAATATTCTGAACGATCATAAAAGTGTTCAAATTAATGAGAATATTAAAGAACAATCTAACATTGATAACAATCATAATAATTCTTGTAGCAAAAATAACGATATCCATTTAAATCATAATAATGAAAAGAATGTTCTAGAAAATAATCAAATTTGTAAAACTAAAAGAACTAGTGGTGGTATTTATAAAAAATCTATCGATTCAAGTAATTTTTTAAATTGTGATAAAAAAGAAAATGATAATGAATTTGTTTGTCCTAGATGTGAATATTTCAATGTAAAAAAGAAAATAGGTTTCTGCTCTTATTGTCCTAGATTAGATGGATTTTTAAATTGTTTTGAAGATAAAGGGAAGAAAGAATTATTATTTGGTCATCCTAAATGTATAGAATATGTAAATACTGCATATGCTAAAAAAAATAGTGTTAATGATGTTAAATATGGATATAATAAAAGAATATGTAGTTATTGTAGAATAAAACATGGAGTTGTTATTACATGTAGTAATACCGATTGTGATGTATCTTTTCATATATCTTGTGGTATTTTGCTAGGTTGTAAGATGGATAACTTTTTTGGTCGAGTTGATATTTATAATCCAAAAAAAGCATATTGTTTTAAACATACATTTCAATATTGTAAGAAAAGTAATTTCATAAATTTTATTAATGCAAATAAATTATTTTGTTTTGAAAACTTTTTATATAATCCATTTAATCATTTATATAATTTCTTAATTGGTACATATGTATTTAACCACTTAAATAAAAAATGCTCTATTTATTTAATGAGACCAATTAAAATTGAAGAACAACCATTTACAAATATATTTGAAAAGGCACAATTAAATATATTGAAAAAAAATACGAATTTGCTAACACATGATATGAGACGATCACCTAAAGGTAGCAATAAATACAACATTGATAATAGAAGGAAAATGAGTCTAACCACAAATATAGGTGATAATAAAAATTTATTGGATCCCTCTTCTTTATATAATAATGATAGTAGTAATAATAATATACATAAATATATAAAATTATCAAATGAAGATGATAATTCAAGAACACCATCTAATACATTGGCTAACATGCCATTCGATATGCAACATCATGATAATATTAATAATTTCTATAATATGAATAATATGAATAATGTACCTCCTAATTTTGTCAACAAATTTAATAACAATCCATTATTTTTAACGAACAAAAATAATATGCATAATACAAATAATCCATTATTTAATTTAGATCATGAACACAACAAACAATCATTTATGAATACTAATAATAAAAATAATGTGTCATTTAAAAATAATAATAAAATTTTTGTTGATGATAATTTAACAGAAAGTGCTGTTTCAATTTTGTCAGAAAATGAAACAGAAGAACTTAAATCATTTCAAAATGTATCCCTTATCAATTCAAGAAGTAATACTTATATTAATAATATTATACAAAATAGTTTTATGCAATATGTTAAAAAATTCCAAGGAAATAATAATAACCATATACCACAACCTTTTAATAATAATAATAATAATGCAATCCCTAATAATTTTATTCCTATGTATAATATGTTCAATTTCCCAAATCCTCAATTTCAAAACATGCAAAATATTCAAAATTTGCAAAATATGCATAATATTCAAAATATGCAAAATATACCAAATGCTCAAAACAATATTATGAATAAAAATGCCAAATTCAATTTTATAGAAAATAAGAGGAAAAAATATCTATATAAAGATAAAAATTTAGAGAACACTAGAAAAAATGCACTCAGTGAAGGAAATATTTTTATCAATGTAGATAATGAAAAATTACAAAAAGTAGATGGAAGGAAAAAAAGAAGATATCGTAAAAGTAAAAATGCACAAAGTATTAATACTGGAGAATTAACTACATTGACCAATTCGAATTCATTAAGTATAAATAATATGGATAAATTGAATAAAGATAATTTATCATCTAATATAAGTAATAACCTTAATCCATTTGTTAAAAATAATATTATTGATGAAAAAAATATTAATGTCAAAAATAATTTTTTCAATCATAGTAATAGTAATACTAATATCTTAAAAGAAGAAAGTAAAGTTAATATTAAAAAATGTCTTGATACTGTTGATGAAGACCAAATATATTGTCCAGTCTGTAAATCTTATTATGAAGAATTAAGTGATGGTTCGCCAGCGGACGGTTTGAATTGGATTGGATGTGATAAATGTGAAAAATGGTATCATTGGATATGTTGTAAATATTCTGTTGACAATCCACCAGATATTGAAAATGACTGGTATTGTAATAGTTGTTTGAATAGTTAATCTGGATAAAATATATATATATATATATATATATATATATATGTATTTCCATTTATTAATAAAGTACACATTTTTTGTTACTATTATATGTATTTTTTTTTATATTAATTTATTATTTTGTCTTTTAAAAATATTATATTTTATTTTTCAATTTATTTAATTATTTTATTTATTTATTTTATGTTATTTATTTATTTATTTATTTTATTTTTTTTTTGTATGACAAACTAATAATAATATTATTATTTTAAAAAATATATATTTAAATTATATAACAATAAGACACTTTAAAAAGTAACCCTTTATTGGGGATATTTTATAATATATGAATAAAAAAATATGTTTTCTTTTGTTTTTCAAAAGGAAAAAGAAATAAACATAAAAAAAATAATAAGAAATAATAGAAACTGAAAAAAAAAAAAAAAAAAAAAATTGTAAATAAAAACACAAAACAAGATATAAAACATATATAAAACATATATAAAACATATATAAAACATATATAAAATATATTTATAATTTATTAATAAATACTGTCATTCTCATATTTTTCAAATATATTAAATGAATTAAAAATATTATAAACTGAATTATATTTTAAAAATGTTTACATATATATATATATATATATATATATATATACATATTTTATCAAACAAACCGAAGAATTCCTTCTACACACATCAATTGACCATTCTATCCAAATTCCTTTTTTGTCAATAACATTAATATATAATAACCTTTTAACAAATTTAATATTCGTAGCTAGCCAAAATCAATAAAAACCAATAAACAAAAAAAAAAAAAAAAAAAAAAAAAAAAAAAAAAAAAAAAAATTAAAAGTCGCTACTTAAATATTCCATCTAGCCAAAATTAATGAAAAAAAATTTCCAATTCATCAATAAGGTATTAATATCAAGCCAAAAACTATTTAGTAGGAATTAAAAAAAACTTTTCTTGCCTGCTCATAGGTAAATTCATTTAGAATATAATCATTTAAAGACATTGATGTTCCATTTAATTTTTGATTAAATAATTTGGAATTCTTATATTTATTAAAAGCATTTGATTCTAGAAATGTTTCAATAGTTTTATATTTTTTTATAATTTCATGGGCTTTTACAGGACCAATACCAGGAATTTTTGCACTATAGTCACATCCTGATAAAATACAAAAATCTATGAATTGCTCATAATTTATATTTAATTCATTTAAAAGTTCTTCTTTATTAATTATGTGTCTTTTTTTTTTATTTGTTATAAATCTTATTAAATTAGGTGCACCAAATGCTAAGGCGTCGGTATCATCTGATACAACAATATCTCTTTCATGAGAACATTGAATTGCACATTCTTTTTCTGCATCATTTTTTGTAATAAATATGGGGATATTTTCTAGTAATAAATAATTGTAAATATCATTAGCTGTTTTGGAATTTATTTTTATAAATATATTTTTCTTAAATAAATCATGTATACCATCTTCATCTACAATAATTTCCATTTGATTCTTTTTTTTTAAATTTTTCTTTTCACAAATATTACTTATATTATTCTTTTGGTCACATAAAAAATTATTAACAATATTATTCTTTTTAAAAGTATTATTAATTATATTACTATCATTTACATTAATATTATCATTACTTTTTAAAATACTATTTTTTGAAGAATCTACATTTAAAATATCAAATAAATTTTTTTTTTTTCTAATAGTTTCTCTTTCTTTCCATACATGCTTTTTACATTTGTAGTCAACAGGTTGTAATTCACACCGCGCTCCAATATCTTCAATTATATAAAGTGTGTTAATTTTTAAGGATTTAAAATATTCATGTTGATTTTTCAACAATTCAATACTTTTTTTAATAATATATTGTCTTATTAATATATGCGTTGCTAATTCATTCGCCTTATATTTTAAATCACGGTTTTTATCATTTATTATATGCTTCCACGCAACATACATAAATTTATAAATAAAAAATGTTCCATCGATTATAAACTTTTTACCCTTAAAACTATTTATGTCATCAATCTTTTTTATGGTACTAGGAATTTTCTTATTTATAAATCTTACCAGTCCTTTGATGGTCATAATATTTCTTTGAGCTTGAAAGAAAAAATATATATATACATATAAATGGTAAAAATGGACATATATATAAAAAAATAGGTGACAAGTTTTGAAACAGAAAAAAATAAATATATATACATATATATATATATATATATATATATAATTGTAACAAATAATTATAAACATTAAATAATATTTAATGAACTATCAACATAATGAAATAACTATTTTAACTATTAATAATGATGATACAAAAAGTTAAATAATATATATATAATAAATATATTCATTCACCTCTTGATTTTATAAATGCATTTTTTTGAACATATAAAAAAAAATACATATATATATATATAATTTTATTTCTTAAATGTGAAACTATAAATATATATAATTACATATAATAATATACATATAAATATTATTATTAGTCCTCATATCATATTACAGTTGTATTTATAAATGTGTATATTTTTTTTAAAGTTATATTTATTTCTAGAATTATTACCACATTCTTTAATAATATTTATTTTGTTAAATATTTTAAATAATTCTTATTAATTCCTTATAATATTTACATTTGTGTTTTACCATTTTGTTTTTTGATTTTTCATATGAATCTTAAATCATCAAGTGATAAATCAAATATATATACAAAATATAAAATAAACATATATGTATTAAAATATAATAATACTTTATATGAATATTTCTAATTTTTTTTTTACCTTATTAATTTATCTAATAATATATTTTTTATAAAATAATTTTTTTTTTTTTTTTTTTTTTTTTTTTTTTGTGTATTCCTTTTTCGTTTACACCAAAATAATATATATATATATATATATATATATATATATATATATATATATAATATAATAATAATTTTTACACATTAAATAAATTATTTTATTTTCTATTTTATTATATAATTGTATAATATTTTTGTGCATTATTATTTTCATTTTTGCATACATAGTGTATTTTTCATTTTTTTTTATTGTTTTTTTATTTTATTATTTTTTTTTTTTTTTGTTATAAATATAATGCTATATGGAATAATTTTTCATCCATCAAAATGTACAAATAAATATTATTTTAGTTTATATTATAATGAAGAAAATAAAGATGATAAACAACATAGTAGACAAGAAGTATAAAATGAGAATCATAAAATACTTGTTAAAATAGTCATAGATAATTCTTTTTTTTTTTTTTTAATGTGTTTTTTATAAAAAATTTTATACGTTATAATTAAAAGAGTTATTATAGAAAAAATAAAGTATTAGGAACATGTTAAAAAAAAAAAATAATAAAATAAAATAAAAATACAAGAGGAAATAAATAAAAATATTTATATTTGCTTAACATTTTTTGTTCAAAGTAAGGTTAAACATAAAAAAAAAAAAAAAATATATTTATATATATATTTTTGTGATGTTTTTTAATATAGAAAGGTAACTTATTCTAATAACCAATAAACACAGAATCATTTTATACAAAAAAATAAAGGAATTTTTATAAAATAAATGTAACATGACATATTCCTATTTTTGAAGTTTACTATATTTTCTTATTTAAAAAAAAAAAAAAAAAAAAAAATTGACATATATATTATTTTTATAAACAATATTAAAAATTAACTAATTATTAAAAATAATATATTTATATTGCAAAAATATATATATATATATATATATATATATATATGTGACTATTATATAAGAAAAATTACTAATATATATTTATTATAAATATTAAAAACTATTTTATATATTATATAAGAATATGTACTATATATATGTATAACATATTCCTTATGTGTGAGTTTTTTTTTTTTTTTTTTTTTTTTTTTGAGGGGTGAAAATTAAAATGGAAAGAAAAAAAAAAAAAAAAATTACGAAAAAATTAGAACATATAAACATATACACATATTATCATATAAACATTATAAAGTTATGTTTACACCTTAATTTTTGTGTTCTTTTACTTTTTTTTTTTTTTTTTTTTTATAAGTATAAACCTTCGGGTATGTTTCCTTTCTTTTGGAATAATGCTTTATCTCTTGCCTTACGTAAATCCGCTTGAGTTATTTTCATTCGTCTTTCTCTAAGAGCTAAGAGACCTGCTTCTGTACATATGGCTTTTATATCAGCACCTGATAATTCATCTTTTGACATAACAAATTCTTCTAAATCTACATCTGGAGACATAGTCATTTTACTTGTATGAATTTGAAAGATTCTTCTTTTGGTTTTGGTATCTGGATTAGGTAATTGTATTTTTCTATCAATTCTACCTGGTCGAATGAGTGCAGGATCTAATGAATCTATTCTATTTGTAGCCATAATAACTTTAACATCACCTCTAGAATCAAAACCATCTAACTGGTTTAATAGTTCTAACATAGTTCTTTGAATTTCTCTTTCACCTCCACTTGTAGCTTCATATCTTTTGGTACCTACAGCATCAATTTCATCAATAAAAACAATAGAAGGTGCATGTTCTTCTGCAACTTTAAACATTTCTCTAACTAATTTTGGACCATCACCTAAATATTTTTGTATTAATTCAGAACCTACAACTCTTAAAAATGTAGCAGATGTTTCATTAGCTACAGCTTTAGCTAATAACGTTTTTCCAGTACCAGGTGGACCATATAAGATAACACCCTTAGGTGGTTTAATACCTATATCTTCATAAAGTTCTGGATGTGTCAAGGGCAATTCAACAGCTTCTTTTATTTCTTGTATTTGTGATTCTAATCCACCAATATCTGCATAAGATTCTAATGGAGCTTTTTCTACTTTCATAACTGATACTAAAGGATCAACTTCATCTAATAATATTCCAACTACACTATTTGTTTTATTATTTAATAAAACTGAACAACCAGGTTCTAATAAATCTTTATCAACAAATGATAATATATTTACATAATATTCTGGACCAACAGATGTAGCTATAATACCATGATTTTCATCTATTAATTCTTCTAAGGTACCTACACTCATAGGTGATCCTCTTAAATCATCAATTTTTAATTTCACATAATTCTTATCATCACTACTTTTAATCTGTTCTTGATTTGTTATATATTCTTCTTCTAATAATAAATAATCTTTTATCCTTTCTAATTTTAATAATTTTAATCTACATTTTGTATTAGGTGTCACATTTGGTAATTTGGAATGACCTGATGTTCCTTTGTTTTTTTTCTTTTTCTTTCCCATATGAGATATTGGAACACTTTCTAGCTTTTTCTTTTCCTTATCTTTCTCTTTACCTTTATCCTTATCATCTTTTTTTCCTGCACAAAAAAAGGAGAAATTATACAACAAATATATATATATATATATATATATATATTTATTTATTTATTTATTCATTTGATATTTCATAAAAATTACATATATATAAAATATACATATATATATTATATATATATGTGTATATTTAAGGTTACCTAAAAATCCATATGGATTATTCATACCACCTGGAGTATTTCCCATTATGTATGTATTTATATAAATATAAAATATATATAATTATTTTTTTTTGTTATTTCTTTTAATATTGTATAAATATATAATACATATATTTGTATATTTATATATTTATTTCTTTTATTTTATTTTTTTTTTTTTATATAAAATTATTTTTTCTTTATTTTTCTTAAATTTTAACTTATAACATATTTATAATATATACATTATTATATTATATTAAACCATATTTATTCTTATGGTTTATTTATTTTTTCTTTTTTTAAATTTATACATACAAAATTAAATAATAATTTATCACATATATATATATTTATATATATATATATATATATATATATATAATAATTATAAAAAAGAAAAAAATTAAAATAATTATAAATAATATTTTATATTTTTCCTTTTTATTTATTTATTTTGTTTTAAAATTTAATTTTTTTTTTTTTTCACACATTATTTTTTAAATATATAATATAATATATTTATATATATGTATAATATTTATATATTTATATAATTTTATAGATTTAACATATTAAAAAAATAAAAATAAAATAAAAATAAAAATATATACATATATATATATAATACAAAAGTTATTGTATATTAATATAAATATATTATATATATATTAATTGTATATATATATATTTTGGAATTATATATATATAATTATAATATATTTATACATAATATATATAATATAATATATATATTGTATATATATATATATATATAAAGGTTAAGATAAAATTTTTATTTCTTTTATGTATGCCAAAAGTATGGTAAAAAAATATATATATTAAATTATATATAAATATATAATATTACGTATATATTTTATGAACAAAAAAAAAAAAAAGAATATGTATTATTTTTTTTATATACAATATTATTATATTTATAAAATATATATATTTTTTTTTTTTATATATTATTAATATTATATATTTTATATAATGTATGTAATGTATTTATATATTGAAAAGAAAAAAAAAAAAAATTAAAATAAAATAAAAAAATAAAATAATTATTTTTTCATACGAAGAAATATATTATGCTTTTGTATGATGAAAGAACAAGTATAAAAAATAAAGTATTTTTTTTTTTTTTTTTTTTTTTTTTTTTTTTTTTTTTGTTCTCCTTGTGAATAAAATATATTTATTGTATATATAAATATCTCTTATTTTTTTTCTTTATACATACTATATAAATTTTTTATGTATTAAATATATATATATATATTTTTATGTATAGCTTTATATTTTAATTTATACATTTTTAAATTTATATATTATTTTATATTTTTTCTTATATATAAATTATATCATAATATAATTAAAGATATATATTATTGTTTTTTTAATAACTGATCAAAAATAGAAAGTTATATATTTTATGTTGACATTCAAATGAAATATATATATATATATATATATATATATGTGTATACATAAAAAATTGCGTTTGTTTTATTAAAGACAACTTAGAATAAAATAAAATATAATACTTCTTATATGAATATCTTGTAACTTTATTATACAAAATATAGATGAATAAATAAATAAATATAAATATATATATATATATATATAATATATACTTATGCATATTACATCATACCGTTTAAATATATTCCATTGTGGAATATATAAACATTTCCGTTTTAAAAAATACACATCTAAACTATAAATATATCAAGTTATATATTTTTTTAAAAGTGTTATATAAATTGTAGAAATGTGGAAATTTTTAAATAATATTATTTTTATAGATATTGTAAAAAATATTTTTCATCTTAACAAAAATATAAGAAAAAATATATTGTAAATGTAATAATAATAAAAATCATATATCTGTATGTTATATATATATATATATATAATTGAAAATAATAATAATATACATATATGTATTTTTTTTTTTTTTTTTTTTTTTTAATAATAATTATAAAAATAGAAAAAAAAAAAATGCATATTGTTTATTGATTTTATTTTTGCATTATTTATATTTTTTATATTATTTTTTAGTGTGTTAATTGTAAAAATAAAATATATATATAATGTTCATGTTTATATATATTATATATTCATTCATTAATATATATATGTATATTTATTTAATTTTTATCATATTATTATTTTATATATATATATATATTTTTCATTTATTTTAAAAAAAAAAAATAGTACTCTGTTAAAAATATGTAACGATTTATTAATATGTGAATATATGCAATATAAAAAAAATTTCATTTTACATCATGTGTATAATTAAAATATAATAAAATAATATATATATTATATATATATATATATATATATTTATTATATTTTATGTTTTTTTTTTTTTTTTTTTTTTTTTTTTTCATTTTTGTGAAATTGTAAAATAAAAATAGAAATTAAAAAAAAAAAAAAAAAAAAAAAAAAAAAATACACAAATGTAAAAATATATATATATATATATATGTATGTATTATTGTATTTTATTTTTTATTTTTATATTTAATAGATAAAAATAAAGATGATACATGATGATTTGATGATATATTATTATTCACATGTGAAGTAGTATATATATACATATATATATATATATATATATATATTTATACATATATATATTAATAGAACAATTTTTTTATATTATTATTATTTTTTTTTTTTAATGTAAGGAATAAAAAAAAATGAGTATACGATTATTGTGTGAGGTAATAGCTATGCTGTTATTACATTTAATTTTTTATAAGGTGTCGATATACTATTTACTACGACATTTAGACATCTTAAATCATTCTAATAAATTTAATAAGAATATATTTTTTATAACATGTTTAGTTTGTATGTCTATATTTTCCTTATTTATATTTGAGTTATCGAATTTAATATCGAATGTAGTTATAACATACATATGGCATATAGATATATGTATTTTATTATTTTTGTTATATGTAATAATACCAATTGAATTTATTAATACTATTTTTGATTCGAACAACTATAAAGAAATATTATCTCCAGAATTTCATACACATTCACATATAAAATTGTTAAAAAAGTATTATGCTAAGATTAGTAGTATATATAAAGAATCATATGGTATTAATAAGAAGATAAAAAAACATTTCTTTTTTTTCAGAGGTATATTATTTTTATCATTTATATGGGTAATTTTAGGAGGATTACGAAATATGATTTATAAGAAAAATTATAATTATGTTATAGCTGATGATAATACAATAAATTTTAAAAAATATTTATTATATAAAAGTAATGAGGGGAAGAATGCAAACAAGATATATAATAAAACTATGTTTTTTTTTTTTCAAAAAAAAGATACATGCTTCAATTATTATTTTAATAATAATATGAATGAATTATATTTTAAAAATAAAAAAAAAACACACCCATTAAAAAATTTTCTTAAACAAATATATAGTTTCTTCTATTTTTTATGTTATATCATAATTCATCATATAATACTCTTACACAATTTTATCATCCGAGAATTATTAATTAATATATGTGCATTAGGAGTAACAACAAATTCTATTGTCGCTGGAATCTCTTCTATATATTTCATATATGACTATATTATTACTTTTATATACTTTCTACACATACCAAAGATACAAATACAAATATATAATATTGAAGAACGTATACTTATTAACTTTACAAATTATATGTTTAAAAAGGAAGAGTTAGAAAAGCTGCAGAGTAATATTGATATACATACCAAGAGATTGTCTTATGATAATAGATGGAATATACAAAATGGAGAGCTCAATAAGGAAGATGACAAACGAGTAGTATTAAAAAGAATAAACGACAACGATGAAAATATTGAAAAGGGGGATGATAATACTAATAGAGATTATAACAATAATAATGATGATATCACTATTAATCATAATAATTATGGTGATGATTCAAAATTTGTTGAAGAAACTAAAAACATACAATATAATTATAATGACAATTCAAATGAAGAGAATTATAATAACAATAAGAACAGTATATATAATAAAAATTTCCACTTAAATGATACAACACTTTATGAGGGCAACAACAAAAATAATGAGGAATATCTTGAAAAAGCATATCCTCATAGAATAAAAGAAACAGTAAAAAATGTTTCAGTTCTTCTAAATATAACAAACAAAATTAAGAATATATGCGCCTTAACAAATAAACGTCTTTTAAAAAATTCAGATAATATAAAATATGACAAGGATAAATCTAATATGAATGATGAAAGATCAATACGTATCAGTAGTAGTAATAGACGTAGTACTAAAGGAAGAGTTTATTTTCCATATATTAATAATTATAAAAATAGTAGAAGAAAAAAAGCGAATTATAGTGATCATGAGTCAACTGTAATAAATTACTTTTATAAAAAAATAAGTAAAAATACAATACATGGCTTAAAGAGATCACATAGTTGCCCTGTTCTTATCAAAGAAAGTCAAGAAGATAATAATGAAGAAATAAATAATAATATTCGAGATATAAGAATGAGAAAATATAATTCGTTGTATATTTCTCCTTCTTATGATTTCCATTTTTTAGAGATGGACAAATATTTTAAGAGAAAAAATTACAAAAGGAGAAAGAAAAAATATAAAAAGAAAATAAAAATTATAAAATCGCATGAAAATGATATAAATGGTAAAAATGATAAAAATGATACAAATGATATAAATCATATAAATGATAATAATGATAATAACGAGAGTGTAAACAAAGGTGTGGATTCTCCTTATGGTCAAGAAAATATCATGTTAAAAAAATCAGAAGATAGAAAAAATCCTAAAAAACTTCCAAGTAATGAACACCTATTTTTTAAAGTAAATAAAAATAGTAAGGATGAAGATGATACATATAATAATGAATATAGCGATAGCAATTCAGATAACCATTCTAGTATTATTCATAGTAATATGGATGATGATGATGAAGGTGAATATCATGATCTTAATAAAGAAGATAGTAGTGATGATAATTCATATTCATATGATGGAGATGATGAATTTTTAAATAATATGCTTCAAAAAAGTCTTAGCTTTCCTGTAAATAAATATAATAAAAAAAATAAAAAAGTGAAAAATGAAAATGACCCAATAGAAGAAAATGATAATTTGATACCAGCTGAAAAGAATGAGAAAATATGTAATAATATAAATAAGGATGATCATATAAATGATGATAATATAAATAATGATGATAATATAAATAATAATTATAATAATATATATAATAATGATAAGAATAAAAAAACTTGTGAAAAAAGTATTAAATTTACAGATCAAAATATCATATATAATGATTATAATAATATATATAATGAAGAGGATCCTCATAATGATCTTAATAAAAATTACATAAGTGGAAAAAAAAAAAGTATGGATGAAAAGAGTTTAAAAAGGGAGATTCAAGATCGTTCAAACAACATGAACATGAACATGAACAATAATAATAATAATAATAGTAGTAGTAAGAATTATAATAGTCCATATGATATTTCTAATGGTGAGAAAAGAAAATGTGAAAATATGAAAAATTATAATAAATTAAAAAAAGAAATAGAAGATATTGTTTATACAAATACAAGTATGTATTATTCTCTTAATGCTATCCTAAGTAGAAAATTTGAAATTCAAGAAAATACAAATTGTGTTTTAGGTCGCATAAATGTCATATTAAATTCAATTATGTTTTTAACAGTTGTCTATAAAATAATTATGTCTACTTTAAATATAATATTTATTCGAATTTATATAAGAGATCCATTTTCAAAAATTATTGAAAAAATATGTTTATTTTTTAATATAAAATATAATATAGCTATTATTTATGCACCATATATATCATTAATGTATATTTCTTATATAGTTGCTATTAATATGAAGAAATTTTTACAACAAATAATTCAAATCTCATCATTCTTCTCATTTTATTTTAAACTCTTTTCTAATATGTGGATTCTTTTAATATCAGAACTTATGGGCTTATATTTTGTAACAAATTCATTACTTCTTACATCATACCTTCCAGTTAATTATAATCATGTTATGAACTTTGTCATAGGTAATAATTATGATTATAATATTTTTCATCTGCATTCAGATTATGTTTTTATAATTTCTTCAGCATTTACCTTGATCATATGTATCCTTTACATGATATATTTTTATTTTTTTTAAAAAAATAAATAAATAAATATATATATATATATATATATATATATATATATATATATATATGTATGTATCAAGTTATTATAATGCTATAATTTTTTTTTTTTTTTTTTTTTGTTGTCATCAATATATGCTATTCATTTTATATATTTTTTTTAATTCATTAAAATTAATATTCCTATTTTACTATATATATCATACCATTTGATTTATTTTTATTTATAATTTTTTTTTTTTTTTTTGCGTAGCATCATGAATTTTATAATTAAAAACTTTTCACACATAAAAATGAAAGAAATATATCTAAAATTTAAAACAAAAATTTGTACCCATAAATATAAATAAATATAAATAAATATAAATATATATAATATATATGTGTTATATGTCCATATTATTTACTTGTAAAAATTCGAGCTATATTTTTTTAAGCCAAATTATACATCATTTGAAAAAACACAAAAATTATATATACATATATTATATATATATGTATATATTTTATTAAGACAGGTCAAAAACAAAATGTACGAATAATATTTACATGCTTATTTTTTCTCTTCTATTTTAATACTTGTATTCCATCCAGTTATTTTGTTCAATAAAATATATATATATATATATATATATATATAATATATATCATCAATAATTTATGATCATGCAAATTTTTTGTTCACTTTTTTTAATACATCAGAGTGAAGTTATACACACATGGTTTTATTTTATTCTTTTATAACCTTTGGGGTGATTAGTTATATAAAAGAAATGTATACAATTAAATTTTGAACATCAGAAAAGAGAGAAACTTTTATTTTTCTTTAATAGTTATAATATTAACTTCTTTATAAAAAAAAATATATTCTATATGTTATTATTATAAAATTATTAAAAAAAAAAAAAAAAAAAAAAAAAATGACTATTGAGTGCATTCTTCATTTTGAGCATTTGTATCAATCCGTTGTAAAAAAAAAAAAAAAAGACTCAAGAAAAAATATATTAATATATTTACTTTTTATATTAAATTGAATTAATTTATTATTCAACATCAATTTATAAAAATTGTCACAATAAAAATATTAAAATGATAAAAAGTTTTTATTTTATTTTCTTATAATTTTATAATATATTATTATTTTTTATTTTTAAATATTTTTTCTCTTTTCAGTACTTTTTCAATTAATTTTTAATAACAATACAATAAAAACAAACAAATGTATAAATAAAAAAAAAAAAAAAAAAAAAAAAAAAAAAAAAATATACATATATATATATATATATATATATATTTTTCCTTTTATATATATTAATAGTTTCCCTCATATTGTCTTATGAGAATAAATTCATTATTTTATATTTTAATAGTCTTTATATAAAAAGCATATGCAAATAAATAAATAAATATATATATATATACATATATATATATTTTATATGTACTACTTTAATAATAATTCAATATATACCTTATAAGCTCATAATACACATATACATGCCCCCTCTTTTAATTTATTATTAATTCATTTCATAACATACCTTCCATATTTACATTATAATAAAATAATATCTATAATATACAAAATGAATGTAACATCCGATATAAAATATCAATTTTCTAAAACAAAAATATGCAAACATTTTCTTGAACAGAAATGTCTTAATACTCATAATTGTAATTATGCACATGTGTTAGGAGAACTGAGACCTCTTCCTAATTTAATGAATACAAAACTTTGCAGAAGCTACAAGAAAAATATCCCTTGTATTAACCCTAATTGTAAATATGCACATAAAGTTGAGAACCTACAACCTACTACAGATTTATCTACTTATAAAACAAGTCTATGTTATTTCTGGAAGAGAAAAAAATGTATGAACGAAGAAAAATGTAGATTTGCTCACGGAATTGAAGAAATAAGACCTTTGAAAGTACGGACACAAAAAGAAATACACATAAAGGAAGAACAAATAAATGATCATAATAATCATAGTAATTGTAATATTAATTTTAATAGTAATTGTAATAGTAATATGGATGAATTACAAAATGATAATAAAAAAAATATCTTTAATCAAGAAGATCTAAATAATCTTTTATCACATTTATTACTCATTCAAAATTGGTCTCCTGAAATAAAAAATAAGGATAAAAATGAACAACAACAAATATATACAAATGAAAATATTGTAAGCAATACATCTTTATCTTCTAATATGTTAATACAAAATAGTAAGGAGCATAATAAGGAATATATAAATCTTTCTATATATAATAAATTGTGTGATGAAAATCTAAATGCAAACTACAATAAACAATTAGATGATTATATAAAATATAATTCATTAAAAATAAATGATAATAATAGTACAGAAAGAAGTACAACAAATACTATACAACAAGATCAATATGGTAATTTATTTTCTTCAAACGATACCTTTTGTGATTCAAATGAAGACAACTATAATGATACACATGTTCCAAAGGATCAAGATTTTAATAAGCATGAATACATGAATATATATAACCATATAAATGATCCTATATTCACTCACATTTCTTCTGAACAACCAATGAACGATGAAGACTGTTTTGATGAATTATATAAATCTATAAAGGAAGAAATCACAAAAAAATATGAAAATATATATATCTATTAAAATTAAAGGTATAAATGAAAATAATAAATTATAAATAATAATACAAAAAAAAAAAAAAAAAAAAAATATATATATGTACATATATATATATATATATGTATCTACCAGTTCAAGAATGTGATTATCTTTATTTCAATTGTTGTAACTTTAATCTGGTGATTCCCATATTTATATTATTCCTTAATCGTAATATATAACGCTTGTTGATTTTTATAGGACATGAAAAAATGATATAAATTATTTTTAAATCATCTTAAAGAATGTATATATGCAAATATACACACATATATATATAATATATTTATCTTATAACAGAATGTAAAAATAATCCTTCCTTTTTTTTTTTTTTTTAAGTGTCAAAAAAAAAAAGTAAAAAATTTTTATCCTACAAAAATAAAATTAGTAAATATATAATATATATATATATAATTGTGTAAAAAATTTTTACTTCAAATTTTGTTAGTTTCATAATTTTATAGTGTGATGTATTATTTTTGTTGTAATAAGTATTTATATTTTCAAGAATAAATAAAAATAAAAAAAAAAAAAGAAAAGGAATATACTTTTTTTTATCGTAATTTTTTCTTTTTCCTTTTCTTTATTTTTTCCCTTTTTTTTTATGTTTGCAATTCTTTTAAAGAAAGAATTATATTTTATAATATGATACATTTGATATAATTTTTTTGTGTATATGCCAAATAAAGAAAAATATATACATAAATATATATATATATATATCGAATTATTATTATTTTGTATTATATTATATTATAATTTTTATTTTTATTTTAAAATATCCTTTTTGTTGTATATAAATGTGCACAACGTCAAGATCGTTTTTTTTTTTTTTTTAAGCAATTAATCTATACTATATTTTATTTGTAAAGTGTTGTCTATATTTGTTTCTTTTAAAAACAAGAAAAGAATTTTGTAAAATATAAAAGTTATATTATGACTATGAACTTTTTTTAATCACTAAACGATTTTATAAAAATATAACAGGCTTCATACAACCACTCATATATATATATGTATTTATATGGTTATAGAATATTTTATCATAGGAATATAAAAGAAGGACCACCTTTTTATTTTTAATATATTTCCTTTTTTTTAAAAAAGTTATATAATTTTTCCTTTGACACCTTTCTAGTTCATATATAAACGTTAATATCAAAATGTTTCATAAAGAAACATTAATCGAATGTGATAATGTTTAATATATCACTACATATATATTTTTATATATCCATTTATTTTCTAGTTGTTTATTATATATTTATTTTTGTTAATATAATTTTTTTTTACATGTAATAAAAAAAAAAAAAAAAAAAAAAGAGACTATGAAAAAAATGAACATAAGAAAATGTTATTTACTACTATATTCCCCAAAATAAAATAACGTAATTATATACTTTATATATATATATATAATATTTATATTTATATATTTATACACCTTTACAGATAATTAATGAGTTAATTATAAAATAACATTTGTATTTCGATGATACTCTATATATGATGAAAATTTAATTATTATATATATAATATATATATATATAATAGGATTTATGGGCATGTGTATTATATTATTTATTATATCTATATATATTTATATTTATAATATATATACTTTTATACACATACATAAAAATAAATATATGTATAAAAAAATATATATATTTGTATATATATATTTAATATATTTATATATATATATTTATGTAAATATTTTCTTCTTTTTTTTTTTTTCCCCCTGATGATACTAAATAAAAAACTTTCATGTATAAAAAATAATTCTGAAATATTATATGTATATGTATATTAATATATATATATATATAAATAAATAAATATAAATATATATATATATATTATATGCATTATATATATATATAGTGGTATAATAAATTATAACTGTTTAGTTTATACTTGTAAATGCACACATAAGATGCGACTAATGAAGATAATAAAAATAATCGTATAAAAAAAATAATAAAATATAAATACATATATTATATTATATATATAATATATTTGTCATATATATATATATCTGAATGTAAAATCAAATGATAAGAGAAAAAAAAAAAAAAAAAAAAAAAAAAAAGAAACTGCAACATATATATATATATATATATATATATATAATTTATATATATGTTATATATACCCGAACATAACTTTAATAAAAAAAGTAAGAGATAAATTATATTGTTATATATAATTAATGATTACATATTTATTTTATACTTATTTATTATTTTTTTTGTTAATTACATATACATATATATATTTATATATATATATATATAATATGTATATATTATGATAAATATAAATACATTTAGGCTTCTACGTCTCCTTCTTCTTCTTCAAATTCTCCTTCCTCTTCTGCTGTAGCATCTTGATATTGTTGATATTCTGAAACTAAATCATTCATATTTGATTCAGCTTCAGTAAATTCCATCTCATCCATACCCTCTCCAGTATACCAGTGTAAAAAGGCTTTTCTTCTAAACATAGCAGTAAATTGATCAGAAACTCTTTTGAACATTTCTTGAATGGCGGTTGAGTTTCCTACAAAAGTGACAGCCATTTTTAATCCCTTAGGTGGAATATCACAAACACTTGATCTAAAAAAAAAAAAAAAAAAAAAAAAATAAAAAAAAAAAAAAAAAAAATAAAAAATATGTATACGTATAATATATATATATATATATATATATATATATGTATATATTTCCAAATAAATAAATACACATATAACTAAATAAATATTCCATATGAACAAAATAATAAACATTCAGAGTAATATTAATTCTTGGTTCTTACTTTGTGTTGTGGGGGATCCATTCGACAAAATAAGATGAGTTTTTATTTTGTACGTTTAACATTTGCTCGTCAACTTCCTTTGTAGACATTCTTCCTCTGAACATAGCGCATGCAGTTAAGTATCTTCCGTGTCTTGGATCACTTGCACACATCATATTTTTTGCGTCGAACATTTGTTGTGTTAACTCAGGTACGGTTAGTGCTCTGTATTGTTGACTTCCTCTACTTGTTAAAGGAGCAAACCCAATCATAAAGAAATGTAAACGTGGGAATGGAATCAAATTAACAGCTAATTTTCTTAAGTCACTGTTAAGTTGACCAGGAAATCTTAATGAACAGGTTACACCTGACATAGCAGCTGATACAAGGTGATTTAAATCTCCATATGTTGGTGTTGTTAATTTAAGAGTCCTAAAGCATATGTCATATAAAGCTTCATTATCAATAACTTGAACTTCATCAGCATTTTCAACTAATTGATGAACTGATAATGTAGCATTATAAGGTTCAACAACTGTATCAGAAACTTTGGGTGATGGAAAAACAGAAAAAGTTTCCATAATACGATCAGGATATTCTTCTCTTATTTTACTAATCAACAAAGTACCCATACCACTACCTGTACCACCACCTAAAGAATGAGTAATCTGAAATCCTTGTAAACAATCACAACCTTCAGCTTCTTTTCTAACTACATCTAAAACTGCATCTATTAATTCAGCACCTTCAGTATAATGTCCTTTAGCCCAATTATTTCCTGCACCTGTCTGACCAAATACAAAATTATCTGGACGAAATAATTGACCGAAGGGACCAGCACGAACACTATCCATGGTACCAGGTTCCAAGTCCATCAATATAGCTCTTGGAACATATCTACCTCCTGTTGCTTCGTTGTAAAAAACATCAACTCTTTCTAATTGTAAGTCACTATCCCCACAATAGGTACCACTCTAAAAATAAAATAAAAAATAAAAAAAATAAATATATATGTATATGTATATGTATATGTATATATATATATATATATATATATATATATATATATATATATATATATATATATATATATTATACATTTATTAATAATAACTACAATTTTTATATATAAGCCTCCCAAATAATGGCTTACACATATAAATTATTATCAATATAAGGGAGGCCCTTATAGAATAAAATAAAGGGACAATACACTAAATTATTCTTCCATATATAAATATTTATATATATATATATATATATATATTATATATATATTATGTATGTTTACACATTCTTATAAATAAATATATTTCTTTTAAACTTACGGGATCTATTCCATGCTCATCAGAAATGACTTCCCAAAATTTTGCACCTATTTGATTTCCACATTGGCCAGCTTGTACATGAACAATTTCTCTCATTCTTTAATAAAATAATCTCAAAGAAAATTTTTTTTTTTTTTTATAAATATATATATATATATATATATATATTTTATATTGTATGAGTAATATATATTTAGTAAAAATTAATAAAAAAAATAAATACTATATAAAAATGTTCTGTTACTAAAACTTTAAAAAAATAAATATAAAATACCAAAGATGAGGGGAAAAAATAAGATATATATATTTATATGTAATATTAATATATAACTTATAATATATATATAATATAACATATATAAAGGAATATTAATTAAAATATATATATATATATAAATAAATAAAATGAAAAGAAAAGAAAAAAATAAATATAATAAGAATAATAAGAAAAATAAAAAAAATAAAAAAAATAAAAAAAAGTTTTTAAATATAAAAATATATATATATATTATATTATTTTATTATATATATTATGTATATATATTTATATTTATATTTACATTTATTTATATATCTTTATTTTTTTTTTTTTTTTTTCTTCTTTTTTTTTTATTTTTTTATTTATTGATATATTTATATACTAATAAATTTTTCTTTCTTTTTTTTTTTTTTTTTTTTTTTTTACACACTCCAATAAAAAAGAAAAAACTATAATATATACTTATTAAGGATGACCATGCATATATATTAAAATAAAATAAGTAGCATATATTATATATATATATTTATATATGTATATATATTATTATATATATAATATATAGGTCAAAAGATAAAAAAAAAAAAAAAAAAAAAAAAAAAAACTACTATATGTATATATATATATATATGTATATGCTATAATATAGTATGTATAATTTTATTTTTATATATATATGTATTCTGGACTTATAAGAATGTATCACATTAATTAATACAAGAAAAAGAATAAATTACTTTTATTTCTTTAAAGGGCTATTATATAATATTTAATATATATATTTTTTATTTTATATATTTATATATAATATATATAATTTTATATTATTCATATTCAAATTTGTTATTCAATGTGTAAACATATATAATGCACAAATAAAAAAGGAAAATGAAAATTTTCTTAATTATATATAAGGTTTAACATAAAATATATAAAAAAAAAGTGAAGGATAATATAATAATCTTAATTTTTTTTTTTTTTTTTTTTTTTTCTTATCATATTTGTTATTAAAATATTCTTGTATATATAAAAGGAGTACACATATATATAATATATATATTTATTTGCATATGTTTATTTTTTTTTTTTTTTTTAAAGAATTTGATGCCTTTAAAAAAAAAAAATCTACGTATATATAGTAAATAAAAAATATTAATATGTATAAAAATCCGTATATAAGTGTGCGTATATATATATATAATTCATTTTAATTTAATTTCTGCAGACTAATAATATGTATATATATATATATATATATATATATATATATATATATATATATATATATATATATATATTTATATATATTTATATTTATGTATATATTATTATTATGTAGACAAAATGCTGATTTCTTCAATATAATAAGAAGGTATATAATTGATGTATTATTTATATTTATAGCATTTATTTATATGTTATATATGTATTTACTCATTTACCTATAATTATTTCTTATAATAGTCTTGTTAAGCATATTAAATATATATATATATATATTATATAATATGTTTGGCTTTTTTCTTCTTTTTTTTTTCTTTTTTTTTTCTTTTCTTTTTTTTTCTTTCTTTTTTTTCTTTCTATTTTTGCTTTTCATGAAAAAAATATCATTATATATATATAAAGGTTCCAATCATTTAAATAATGAAAAATAAAAAATACATTTCTATAAGGCTAAACTCTTTTTATTTTATTTTATTTTATTTTTCAAGGGCGGGTAAGGATTTAATAAATAAATATAGAAATTGTAAAAAAAAAAAATAATTTTGTTTTGTAATTATATTTAAATTTATCTAGGCAAAGACATGTTATATAAATTGTTCTTAAATATATCAATTTTTTAAAAGGATTATATTATATTTTAAATAAATAAATTATTTTAAACAATATTAATAAATAAAAAAATAAAAATAAATAAATATACATATATATATAATATTACATTTATATGTGCATTATTCATATAACAAAATAAACTAAAAGAACTCTTGTATTCTTAATATTAAATATTCAATCAAGTAACGACAGTCTAGTAAATAAACTCCTTTCAATTTTTTTTTTTAATTCACACAATATATAAATATAATGTATATATTTTTTTATATGTATTTATTGAGTAAACAAAGTTATTATATGTCTGTATAAAAAAATAATAATATAATGAAATAAAATAATACAAGGAATAATTATATATATATATATATATATATATTTATATATATATATGTGTGTGTAAAATACTTCCTATATAATATTTTTTTTTTTTTTTTATTTATTTATTATTTTTTTTCTTTAATAAATTATATACCATTTTGTCTTGTACATATAAAAACTAGTAATAATAAAATAAATGTATGTACAAAAAAAAAAAAAAAAAAAAAAAAAAAAATATTAAACAATATATATATATATCTTATATTACCATTAACATAATTGAGCAAAAAAATATAATACAATGAACAAAGCTACATTTTATATTTCATTTTTTTTTTTTTTTTTTTTTTTTTGTGTAATAAGATATGTTTACATTTATACTGTACAAAAAAATAATAATATTCAAAATAAATATTTAACACACTCATAATATATATATAGACTATTATATAAGTATTATAATGTTACTACAAAATAATAATATTTGTATTTATTTTTATAAAATTGTAGAAGGAAAAAAAAGAAAGGTAAAAAGTAATATTAAACATAATTAATTTTAACTATAATTTTTTTTTTTATTATTTTTTTTTTTTTTTTGATTGTTGTTTATTAATTTATATAAAAAACTATGGAATTTTAATTATTCTAAAAATATATGTAATATTTACATATATATATGATATATATATATATATATATATATATATATATATATAAATACATTAAATAAACACAAAAGTAATTATAAAAAAAATAAATATATGCAGGAATAAATTTTTATATAATATGTAATTATAATGTTATATAAAGTGTATGATCATTATATAAAAAAGATATACACATTATGATAAAAAAAATAATAATAAAATAAAATATATATATTATAATATATATATATATATAATACAATTATAAATTAAAACAAAGTATTTTATCAATTTGGGGATGTTATACTATTAAAATAAATAAATATATATAAATATATTTATATATATATATATTATTTACTTCCTTTTTTGCTTTTTTATAAACTTTTTGTTATTTATATCAGATTCCCTTTTAAATCTAAAATCACTTTTCCTCTTATTAAATGAATTTCGATTATTTTGTCCGTCATTTTTTTGATTAGGATTATATTTATTTTGTTGTCCTTGTTGTTGTAACTTCATATTATTATTTGGGTTACTTAATTTTTTTTGTAAATTACTTGTGATATATTCTAGTCTTTTTTCTAAATGTGATTTGCATGCAATTGCTATGGAAGGTTCTACAAAATTACCAAGAGCATCAACTCGAGTACATAAAGATAATTTAGCAGCCAAGGATCTACTTATTCTTCCTTTTAATTTAGGAGATGTTTGTCCAACTAATGTTGCATGATATATAAGACCATACTTTGGTGTTTTCGATTTAGTTTTTAATGCTCTGAAGAGAGCTTTTTCTGAACCTAAAATTTGTAGAGTAGAACTTGGATGTTTAGCTAGCGACATTAAAGAACCCGCTTTTGCAATTAATTTTGCACCAACTAAATCACCTACCAAATATGTTAAATTAGGTGCTATAGAATTCATTCTATATTTTAAATATGTTGCTAATGATTCACGATAATCTGTTAATTCTAATAATCTATCAGCTAATTCATTTATACAATTTAAATCATCATCTTCTATTTCTGTTCCCATAGATATTTCAGCTAACTGCTTTATTTCTTTTTGTATTTCTTCTGTTGTTTCTTCTAATAAATTTACATTTTTTGCATTATTTCGAAAACCAATTATTTTTACACATTTAGCATATATTTTATTATCTGTTATTACTTTCCCTAATTCAGGAAAATGCCAACCATACCATTCTTTTAATCTCATTGAAAAAACATTTATTTCTTTATCTAGATCTTCTAATAACCCAACAGCCTGAACAATCATTACATCAACTTTATCTGCACTAAATTTTAATTTAAATCTATTTAATGAATGTGATAAACTTAATTTTAATAATTTAGAATCTTCTTCATTTACTCCTACTAATAATTCATATAAATGAGTACGTATTCCTCTTATAATTTCTTGGGTTGAATTCGTATATGTTACATTTATATTATATTTCTTTTTTATCAATCCACCTAAGGTCTTATCACATAAAGCTAAAGGCTCATTTAATTTAGGTTTTATTATATTCTTTTTTAAAAATTTCTTTAAACCTTTACCTAATTTTGATTCCATCAATTTATTTGTTTCATCAAATGCATTTTGAAACTTTTTAAATTTACTAAAACTGTATAAAGATACATTCTTTTTTGCTTCTTCGCTAGTAACAAAACATTTTTCAATATCTTTTACATCTGACTCAATTAATTTATTATTCTCAACTTTAAAAAGTCCATATCCAGCAGCAGTCTCAACTAAAATGAGCATTTTTTTTTTTTAAATAATTATTTCTACAATTATATATGTATATAATAATATGGGAGAAATTATATAAAATTTCCTTTATTTTTTTTTTATACACGATAAAAATAATTTGATGTTAATATAGAAATGAAATACCAAAAAAAAAAAAAAAAAAAAAAAAAAAAAAAAAATTATATATAAAATATTTATTTTTTTAAAAGATGTCGTATAAACATAAATGTTTAACTATTAAATAAAATTAATAATATATAATCTACATAATAAATTATAAAAAATATAAATAATAATACATATACATTTAAATAAAATTTAAAATAAAACATAATTTTCTTTAATCTTAATGTAGAAAATAGAAATTTTTTTTTTTTTCTTTTTTTTTTATAATTTTTTTTTTAAGTGTTTCCTTTATTTTAATATCTACATATGAAAATATTATTTATATAAATAATACCTATAATAAAAATTGTATTATATTAATTTTTTTTCGTAGATTATATGTGATGGGATATAATATATAGTGTATATATAATAATTTTATTTATTATTATTTTTTATTAAAGTATAATTTAGTATATAGATATTAAGCTTTAATTAATATGTACATTAAAATTATACAAAATTTAAGTTGCCTATAATATATATATATATATATATTTAATATTTATATTTTTTTTATTTTACTATTTTTTTCCAATAAGTTATACAACAAAATATATATATAATATATATGTATATATTATAATATTCCTTAATAAATTTCATTTATTTTTAACATAGAATTGTTATATTTTTTAATATTTGAAAAAAATATATTTTTATCTTCTTTTTTTTTATTATTTATATTATTGTAATATATATATTACCCTTTCTGATATAAAAATACCATACTATGCTCATGATATTAAAATATAAATAGATAAAAAATATTACATATATTTCAATTTTCTTTGCTTTTTATTTTTAATATGTAATTGAATTAAGATAAGTGTTATGTTTTTTTATTTAATATATTTCTTATTTTTGCATAATATATATGCTATGTTATAGTATATTAAATAGTAGGACTAGTTCTATTATACATATTTTTAATAAATATTTATATATTTATTATTTTATGAACAGGTCAGGAAAGAAAATGACCTCATTTTCAAATAAAGACCAAAATAAAAATAGGAAAATAAAATAACATTGTTTTGAACTATATATATTTTAACGTCCTAATATTTATTAAACGAACAATAGATATATATAATTATATAGGCATAATATATATTAATTCTTTACTTATCATATTATTTCATAATAATAATAAACCATTTAAAATAATTGTATATATTTATAAGTTACCATTGTGTCACTTTTTAATTTTATTACATATTATAAATTTTTTTTTTTTTTTTTTTTTACCAAATATTTGGCTAGCTGTTCAGAATTTTATATATATATATATATATATATATATATATTATGTGTTATATGTTTTGTATGATAAATTTGCTTAAAAAAGAAATCAAATTTAAAAGAATGAAATTTAAGTCACACAGTTATATCTTTAAGAGAAAAAATAAATAATAAATAATAAATAAATATATAAACATATAAACATATATATATATATATATATATTTATTTATTTATATATATGTGCATATATATATATATTATAATTTATTATTTTTTAACCGTCTATATGTTGAGAAATTTTTTTTTCCAAATCATTTGCTGGCTGCGTTGCGTCTAAATTAATAAGTAAATTTTTATTTTTATAATAGCTTATTAAAGGTGATGTTTCACTTTTAAAAACTGTTAATCTTTTTTTTAAAACATCTTCATTATCATCTGCTCTTTGTATTAATGGTTCGTTTGTTATATCATCTTTAAATGGAACTTTTGGAGGATTAAAAATTTTATGATAAATTCTTCCAGAAGGTTTATGAATTAATCTACCACTAATTCTATTAACTAAAACTTCATCAGGTACATTAAAATAAAACACACCGTCTAATTTTGTTTGATTTTTTTGTAATAACTTATTTAAATCTTCAGCTTGTTTTACATTTCTTGGATATCCATCAAGAATAAACCCTTTTTTACATTGAGGTGTTTTTAATTTCTCATCTACTAGTGACAATACCATTTGATCATCTACTAATTTTCCTTCATTTATGATGTTCTTAATTTTAAGTCCCAGTTCCGTTTTTTTCTCAGCTGCTTCTCTTAACAAATCACCTGTTGATAAATGGCAGTAGCAGTGTGACTTCTTAAGGTTGAGTGATTGTGTTCCCTAGATAAAAAAAAAATATAATAATAAAATAAAATAAATTAAATTAAATTAATATGTGAAGCATTGGATATAAGGGGATGATATATATACAAAGATATATTAAAATCAAACACAAGAATGTATATATATATATATATATATATATATATATATATATATATTATTTCATTTTATTTATACTTTTCCAGATCCTGGGGCCCCTAAAAAAATATAACGACCATCTGGTTTACTCAAACAGGCATACCTCCTCTTTAATTCATTCAACAAATCAATTGTCGAAAAATTTTCTAAATTTTCATTCATTCTAAAAAAATAAGCGATTATTAAAAATACAATAAAGCATTTAATCATGAACTTTATAAGATTTTATATAAACACAAGGATTCTTAGAATGCCAATACCTTGTTTCATATATATATTAATATATATATGTATATATATAATGATATGTTTTTTAATATACTTATAAATATATTAAAAAGTTATATATGCATTTATAATATCTTATATATATGGAACGAAGGGTATTATATAATAAATATATACATATATATATAAATAAATAAATATATATATATATTTTATTTTCTCAAAAAAAAAAACAAAAAAAACTTTTTACAAATAATATTTAAAAAAAAATTATATATATATATATGACACAATAATAATAGGTTATTTCCAATTTTTTTTTTTTTTTTTTTTTTCCTCCCGATTCATATCATATACGTACTTATATATAATATATATATATAAATATATACGTATAAAAATATGATTCTATTTATGCAAATAATATATATATAATATATACTATATATTATATATTATATATGAAGTATGTATATTTTAATAGTTTTATATGTATATATAATAATGTATTTATTCCAACCTTTTTTTTTTTTTTTTTTTTTTTTTTTTTTTTTTTTTTTGATATGCTTTATTTTATTCTTGTTTACAAAATTAGGGACCAACTATATTGTCAATTATTACAACTAAATTGTTAATGAATAATAAAAAGAAATATTATTGAATTTTTATTATATAAGGGGAATGACATAAAAAAAATTAAAAACATATAGATAATTATATATATATATATATATATTGATTTATTTATTTATATGTACATTTTAATATAAACTTAGTAGTCTATGTTATAAAATTATACCTATTAATATATTTTTAAATAAAATAATAATTAAGATATATACATAGTAAAGTCGCCCCAAAATGGTGTTGTATATTATCGGTTTGGGTTTAGGAAATGAAAAAGATATAACAATAAAAGGTAAGGAATTAATTGAAAAATCAGATGTAGTATATCTAGAAACATATACATCTATTTTATTTGTATCTAAAGAAGTATTAGAAGAAACATATAAAAAGAATATAGAGGAGGTAGATCGTGATTTTGCAGAAGAAAATTGTGATAAAATATTAGATGAAGCAAAAACTAAAAAGGTTTCTTTTCTTGTAGTTGGAGATCCTTTATGTGCTACCACTCATCATGATATAATATTAAGAGCAAAGAAAAAAAATATCCAAGTAATAATTATACATAATACATCTATAATATCAGCTATAGGAGAATGTGGCATGCAATTATATAATTTTGGTCAGATAGTTTCCATTCCATATTTTGAAGATAACTATAAACCTACTAGTTATTATGATAAAATTTATATAAACCTTAAAAATAATTTTCATACTTTATGTCTCTTAGATATTAAAGTAAAAGAAAGAACTGTAGAAAATATTATGAGAAATAAAAAAATATACGAGCCTCCAAGATTTATGACAGTTAATGAATCCATTGAACAACTTTTATATTGTGAAGATCTACATAAAAAAAATGTAATAACAAAGAATACATTAGGAATAGCTGTAATACAAATAGGAACAGAGAATCAACAAATTATATCTGGAGACTTATTAACATTAAAGGATATATCATATAATAAACCTTTACACTCTTTGATTATTTGTGCACCTACATTACATGATATAGAAAAGGAATATTTTGATCTCTACTTGTATAATAATATGAAAAAATAAATAAAAAAAATATATACATATATATGCACACATAAATATAACCCACATGGATATAAATAAATAAATATATATATATATATATTGTCATTATGTTTTATTTTTTTGTCGATGTATAATATAATGTAGTTACATTAACCTTTATTTTAATAATTCAAAAATGTTTCAATAAATACTTATTTTAATTTACTTTATTTTTAATATATTATTTATTTATTTATTTTTTTATTTTTTTTATTTTTTTTTTATTTGTTTTTGTATCTTCATTTTGAACAACCTAATTAAAAAAAAGAAAAAAAACTAAAATATATAATATTAACATAATATATATATATATATATATATATTTATTCATTTATTATTCAAAATTGCTAGTATGATTAAGGCATTGTATTCTCTTGTCATATTGTCAGTCCTTCCATTCATTCTTTATATTCATCCTTTAATATGCTTATATGTAGAAGATACCTTAAAAATTCACCTTACCGATATAAAATCGGGTGATTACATAAAACTCTGTTGTGATTTTTTTTGCTCTTTTTATAAATATGATAAATTTAAGAAGACATTTATTTTTTTAAAAAAAGAAAATAATATAACACTATATAATTGTTATGGCATTATAAAGATTTATTATTCGAAGAAATATTTATTTTATTTCTCTACATATATAAATATAGAACAAAATAATATTATTGAAATTGTCGATTCTTTTGATAAGGATAAAATTTCGAGATATGTTTTTTTCACACCTCTTTTTGAATATACTACTACAAAAAAGAATAACATGGTTTATTATATTCCATTTGGATATTATAAATTCAAGAAATTAAAAAATGAAACATTAAATGATAAGAAGACACATTATAATGATAATAACATATTTTCTATAAAAAAACAGAAGGTTAATTATTACACATATGGACAACATATACAACAAATTAATAAATTAAAAGAGGATATATTTAAAGATAATAAATATAAAAAAGATAGAAAAAAAAATAACAAATACATAATATTTATAAAAAATAGTTCTACATATATCATTCCATTATCTTTTTATTATAATAACAGTATGAATTTAAAAAAATGCATACCTCAACTTATTAAATATAATATCCATATAAGTAATAATAATATTAATAATTATTATTATTATAATTATAATAATTATTGTTATTATTTTTGTTGTTATTATATCAAGAAGAATTATATTTTATCTGTGGGACAGAAAAAATTAATTTTTCAAGAATTCATTTTTAAGAAATATAAAGAATTTCAATATATAATTGAACACAATGAAAAAAATAAATTAATATTATATGTCAATTACAATATGACAAAAAAATATAAAACATATAACAATCTAATCGATTCAGAAATTTATAAATTTCTACAAATATTATTTTTTAATAATACTCATCGTAACCCTCAAATTTTATATTCAAAATGTATGGATATAATAACATCACATAATATAAAAAATAATAATAATGATAATAATAATAGGGATTTTAAAAATTATAATGAAAATAAAAATATCGAATTATTAGATAATTCATCAAATTATAAAGATCAACAAACACAATCAATGTTATTCTTATATATTTGTCTCTTTATCTTCTTTTTTCTATTATTTATTTATGTAATTATAAGAAAAAAAAAAAATAAGAACAATCTAATAAATAAAGAAATCAACAATAATCCATATAAAGAGAAAAATGTAAAAAGACTGGCTGAAATACATGTAGAATATAAAAAAAAAATACAAACAAACTTTGGATCAAAAATAAAAGATATAACTGATCATGATTTAATAAAACTCATAACATATAATAAAGCAGAAACGATTGTCGTATGTCAACCATAAAAGGGAAACAAAAAATATAAAATAATAAATATCATAAATGTATTTGTATATATATATATATATATATAAATATTTATATCCGTTTTATTTTATTTTATTTTTTATAATCGTCTACATTATTTTACATTTATATAATATATATAAATAATATTTATTTAATTTTTTTTTTTTTTTTTTGGAAACAATATGTTATGAGATACATTATTTAATTCATATTGCATTTGTCAAATATATATAATATATATAATAATTTATGTTGTTATATATATATATATAATATATTTATATAATATTCTTTTTTTGTTACATAAAAAATTTTAATGATATATATAATTATTACATTTTATATATCATATTTTTTATTTTATATTTCATGTTTTATATTTTTTTTTTTTCAGTTGTTTTTTTTATTTTTTTATTTTTTTATTTTTTATTTATTTTAATTTTTTTGTTTCTTCGTTGTATAAAGGAAATACATTTTATTATTTTATATAATATGCGAACAAATATATTTTTATAAAAAATATAATATCGTATCATACTTGAAAGAAACATTTTATTTATAAAAAATGACGTAATAATATGTAAAGACTACATAAAAAAAAAAAAAAAAAAAAAAAAAAAAAATTAATATTATATAAAAAGAAAAAAAAAATATATGTATATATATATATATATATTTTTATTTATGTGATGGATTGTAGTAGTTGTTTTAATAATGATCGACACCTTTGAAATAATAAAACTGTGTTCTTCTGAACACATTAGTAGTCACCTAATTAAAATGGGATCTTATAATATATTATGTGACGTGCCTTTAGATATGAATGAAATATTAGAAATGCGTGATGAAATACCAAAGGAGGTCAATAAAAACAACAACAATAATAATAATAATAATAATAATATTGATGATGATGATGATAATTCACATAATGAATTTACATCTTGTAATTATGACAATAGACATAATGATGAATACATAAATATCAGCAATTTAGAAAGTTCTTCATCGCTATCAAAAAAATTATTATTAAACATAAGTTATATTCCTATGAAGATTCATATTATATTAATATCATGTGTAGAAGGTTTTATGGGGTTACCAATTTTATGTAGATATTTTGATTTTAAAGATGCACATATAATAACTACTAAACTTGTATTTACTTTTTCTATGTGTGCTGTAGAATGCCTACAAAAAGAAGAGAATTATATACCTGAGTGGGATGATGAAAAAATAAATATAAAAAATATGGATACATCACAAATAAAGAATGAAGATTATTTTCATAAGAAATGGAATTTTAAAAATTCTTTACATTTATTATCTTATAAAGAAAATGTTTCATTTAAACAATCTGATGAAATATTAAATATTATCCTTTGTAGTAGTGGGCACTCCTTAGGTAGTGCAAATTTTTTTATTTCAACAGATTATATAAATATATTTATTATAAATAAAAGTTCATATAATATTAAAAGACATACATCTTCTTTTGATACTACTATGATAAATAAATCTAATTTTATTATATTCACTTCATTCTTATCAACAAAAAGCTTACAATCTTATATCGATCAAACAAAAAATGATGAGAATAACACATCGTTCTCTCAACAATGTAATGAGAATATATATCATAATAATAATAATAGTAACAATTCTTATGAACATCAAAATAATGACAATCATATTGGTAGCAATAATAATGCCATACATTCGACTACATCTAACACATCACATTTTTATAACATTAAAAAATTAATAACACAGAAAATACAAATACATATAGAAAAATCATATAAAGATAGTTTAAATAAAATATGCTCACTTGTATTAAAAACTATAAAAAATAAAGGATGTGTATTAATACCCGTTGATTTACATTATCTATATTTTATAGAGTTAATTGAATTGATAGGAGTTATTATAAGTAAACATCTGCCAAAAGAACAACAGGTCTTAATCTTTAGTGTCTTGTCAAATATTCAAGATGTCATTCATCAATTAAATTTATGTGCTGAATGGGTGGAAGAATCACGTAAAAAAAAATGTAGTAAAATATTAAATCCTCAAGGTCCATTTTCTATAGATATTATGATTAAAAATAATAGATTAATTATAGGGAATAATATTAATGATATAACTAAACAATTTAGATATCCATGTGTTTGTTTTATTCAGGATTCTTCTTTACGATTTTTTGAAGCTTCATTGTTATTAGAAAAATGGGGCAATGAACAAAATAATGCATTAATATTAGTAGACCCTTTTTATGATCCTATAAAAGTTCTATATCCTTATAAAATATATGAAAAAAAAATAAATGTCCATTTTTGTCCCCTTGCATGGGATCTTAATGAGTATCATATAAAAGATATAATTATGAGCAATCAAAAAAAAAAGGGTAATCTTACAAAGGATATATCTAATAATAATAGTAATAATAACAGTAACAATAATAGTAATAATAACAATAATAATAATAGTAACAATTCAGATAACTGTGTTTATATCATGCCTGAGACCGCTAATCATATTTTTACTCATATATTTCAAATGTCTAAAAACGAACCATCATTATCATCTCAAAATGATACAGTTCAAGAACACAATACAAATTATAATAATCATAATAACAACATAGATATAGATCAAGACATTATGAGCAATATTCTATTCATTCAACCCTTTGAAAAAAAACAAATAGCATTCGATAAATTCGAAAATTTCAACCAAAAAATGATACCTGTACGTTTTTCTCCACGTGAAACCAAAAAATTAGAAAGGATTCTTAAAAAGGTAGATGATTTTTTCTGTGCAAATATTAAAGGTCAATATACTTGCTCATTCATTGGAGACTATATAGATGAAGATCATATTGAAGAATTTAAAGTAGATGAAATAGACGGACAAAATAAATATGAAATAATAAACCAAGAAACACATGATATTTCAAATGAGAAAGATCTATACTTAAATGATCAACAAATTAAATTAATGGTAGGCTCTATAAATGTAGATATCCTTATAAATAATTTAATGCATTATGGATTTGATAAAAATGACATACTTCTTCATTATCAACAAAAAAAAGAAAACCACAATGACACAAATAATAATGTTATATGGTCCATTACAATTGAATCTATTAAATCACAAATTATTTGTCACGATAAATATGATATTGAGGTGTGTACAAATAATATGGAATTCAGAGAGACCATTAAGGATATACTAAGCAAAATAGTAAACCACATAATAGAATGATAAAATTAGATATATATATGTATATATGTATATATGCATATATGTATATATGTATATATGATTAAGTTGTTTTTTTATTTGAAAAAAAAAAAAAAAAAAAAAAAATTTATATATATATATATATATATATTTTTTTTTATTTATTTATTCATCCATTCACATATATATAATATGAACTTATTTATTATTATTTTTCTTTAAAATTTTCTCTTCCAATTTCTTTTATCCGCATGAAAATTCCCCCATATACAACCATGCAAACGCACCCGCTTCAAATAACCAGGAGGGTGCTTTTCCATTTTATCTCTTCGTTGTTTATAATATAAATAATAATCTGTTGATATTTGTTCCACATCATTTAAAATACCATTTATTTTTAATAAATTATCTTGTGTTAGTGTAGCTAAATATTTTGTTTTAAAATATCCATTTTCATCAAATGATTTGTCTGTTACATTTTTATTATTATAATATTGTGTAAATAAATGATCAGATTTTATTTTTAATACATTAGTGTCTTTATCTATTTCTATATTTATATTTGGTGTTACATATCCAGCAATATTTCTTTCATATTTTATATTATCTTCTTTTAATTTTGTTATATCTGTTAAACAAACCGTTCCAATTTCTTGTATTATATATCTTTGATATATTTTTGCATTAATAAAAATATTTTGTATTTTGTCTAAATATTCTTCTTTTAATCCTGGCATTATTTCATTTCCATTTATTAACACTATTTTTATAGAAGAAGCCTTTTTATTAATAAACTCATTTTTTGTTATTTTATTTATATCTGAATTTTCAATAAAATTAACAAGGTCACGCATTAAATAATTATTACATACAATAGTAGTAATCGGTTTTCTGGCATTATATATTTCTTCAAATAAACTATTAGCATCTATAAAATTATAATCTATTTGATTAAAATCATTTTTAAGAATTATATTATGAACTGAAAAATTATGACTTTTTCTTTTATTCATATGTTTTGTAAACCATTTCATATAATTATTATAATTAAAAATTTTCTTTTCATTTATTTCTGGAAACGTAATTGTTCCACCTCCATACAACACACTAAAAACAACTTCAAAATATTGTATATTATTAGATGGAACACAAATAAGAACATTATCATTTTTATTAAACTTTATTAACTTGTGCAAATTTTTTGATTGTTCATATAGAGATGACAAAAAAAATTGGATACTTTTATCACATTCGTTTTGTTTCGATAATTGAAAATGTAGACATGGATTATTTTTTTCTAATTCATTTGTATATATATCTTTTAATAATGATATATTATTATCATTTTGTATATTATCTATTGATTTGGATTTTTCATCATTCATATTTTTTTTCTCATCCATCATTGTAATTTCTTTCTTGTCTTTATATAAAAACTTAGATGCAAAATGAATTCTCCCTTCTTTTAAATCGTCTAAATATTGTTCATGTGTTAATACATCAGGTTTATCATATACAATTAAAAAAGGGATTTGTAAATTGAAGGATATTTCCTCTATATAATGTTTATAAAATGGATGACTTAATATTAAATCTATATTATTTTCTGATATATAAAAGGCATATTTTTCTTTTATTTGTTTACACTTTTTTATAGGACTAGGAATACAAATATAATCATAATTATTTGTTAACACACAAAATTTTATAAGCAGATGAGAATAACATGGTGGAAATAAACAACCGATTTTTTTCTTTTTTCTTATATTCGTTCTTGTATTTATTATGTTCTTTTTTTCTTCGTCGAAATTTTCTTTATCATTATCATATATATTATCATTTAATTTAAAATAATCATTTATATAATATAATAGTTTCTTATTTATCATATCAACTTCTTTAAAAAATTCATCACAAGAAACATATACATTATTTGTGTATATGTTGAATGACTTATTAACTGACATTTGAAATGTGCTAAAATTATTTCTTTTCAACATAAAGGCACATTTTGAAAATATATTCCCTCTCATTTTTCTTTTTTCCTCATAAAATAAAAATAAAAATAAAACAATATATATATTTATATATTTATTTATATTTTTATATTTTTATGTCTTAGTTTTATTAAAATATTATTACTTTAAAACGTATGTAAAATAAAAATTCTGAATTGTTCAGGTAAAATTTCATATTTTCAAAATTATATTCCCCATTTTAATTATAAACATTATAAAACATTAAACATAATTTATTCAAAAATAAAAGAAAACAATCTTAATTTATTGAATTACAAATTATAAAAAATTATTATATATATAAATACAGATAAAGACATTTGATATGGATTAAAACTATATGTAAATAGATTCTCATATATACATACATATAAATATATATATATATATATATATATATTTTATACTACCCAGATGAGAACAAATTAAAAAGCCATATTCTTGTGGAGGTATAAAATAATACATTTAATTATATGACTCTTCGTAATTTTAAAATGTTATCATTTTAATTTTATATTATAACACTTTTATAGATACAATTACATTATTACAAGGTAAAAATAAAATCATGCTTGTACTAATAATATAATTCATTTAAAAAAAAAGACTCATAAATGGTCAAACGAATATAACACATATAAATATATATATATATATTTTTTAAAACATTTTAGGGGAATAATATAATTATAAATGTATAATATATAATTCACATAATTTCATTGCTTTTTACTTTTATATGTCCAAATAATACACAAAAAAATAAAAAATAAAAAAATATATATAATAACATTATGATCATATATAGTCGAATATATTTTTGTTTTATACAACAAAAATATATTGTTCAAATATTTTTATAAGTTTCATAAATAAAAAAATAAAAATAAAAAATAATATAATATATATATATATATATATATTATACATATAACTATTTTAATGCTCAGAAAAAAAAAAAAAAAAAAAAAATTTTTTCCTTTTGAAGGCATTACTATATTTCTATACATACATATTTATATAATAAATATATTATATATATATATAAATATATGCATATATTTTTTATATATGTATGGATATTTTCTAAAGTACCAAAATAAAAATATTTCTTTTTATTATTATTATGTTTATATAAGCATAGTGAAAATGTGAATAATTTATAATTATATATGGGGTTATGACTTATATCATTTTCTTAATATTTTTTGAATTTTTTAAGATGCTTTTCCATATTAGTATAAATATCGACAATATAAATTATTAATTCAACAGAATATATAATTTACTTATAAATTTTTTTATTATTTAATTTGAGTTTTTTTTTTTTTTTTTTTTTTATATTACTTTTGAATTTAAATTATGTAATAATAATTTTGATAAATTTCAACACAAAAATATAAAGATATATATATAATTATATATATATGTATATGTATTATTTATATTCTTTTAAAATAGTATTATTTAAAAATTGTAATATTATAATATTATAATATATTCATTGATTAATATATATTTATTTATATTTTGTTATATATTATGGGTAGAAAGAAAAGGAAGTTAAATATCGATTTAAAACCTTTTTGCTACTACTGTGATAGAGAATTTGATGATGAAAAAATACTTATTCAACACCAGAAAGCTAAACATTTTAAATGTTTACATTGTAATAGAAAATTAGATATGGCAAATGGATTAGTTGTACATATGATGCAAGTACATAAAACAAATTTAAAGAGTGTTCCAAATGCCTTACCAAAAAGAAATGACCCAGAACTTGTAATAAGAGGTATGAATGGTGTACCTACAGATATAATTGAAGAAAATTTAATAAAATTAAAACAGAAATTAGGTGATAAAAATATAAAAAGACAACAGAGAGTTAATTGGGCTCAAGTTACTATGGCACCTACTATGGAACAATTTTTAAAACAAGCTCAAATGGGAAATTTTTCTTTTCCTGGTTTTAATTCACCTATTTTACCTACAAATAATAATATATTAACAAATACATTAGATATAAATAATAAAACTACATTATCAAATATACCTTTATATATACCTAATAATAGTAATAATATAAATAATATAAATAATATTAATAATATCTTATATCCACCAAAAAATTCAACAGTTCTAAATATGCCTATACCACCAATAAATAAAAATAATATAAATAATCAGGTACTTACAAATACCAATACATTTACACCTTCTAATATTCCACCACAAATGGTATCCAATATACCACAGAAATATAGTACTAATATAAATTTATTACCAACAAATATCAGTCAACATAATACGATGTATATGCCTCCAGGTTTATATCCTCCACCTATTCCTCCTCCCCTAATACCACCTTCAAACGTTCCAACAAAAATCTCACCTGTACAGCCAATTAGGACAGGTTCTAAATGGGATATACCAGAAACAACTCAAGGAGACCCCTCAACAGTTAAACAAAACAAGGAGGATAATACTCAGAATAAAAATGAAGACCCCCCAAAAGATTCCTTAGATCATGATGTAAAAGAGAATGAATAAAAGGATAACGAAGAAAAAAATCAAAAATAAAAAAAAAATGAATATTTTAATAACATTCAACCAATCAAATATATATATGTACATATTTTAAAGTTTAATATTTTATAATATATACATATATATTATAAATTAATTTATAAACACATAATTATTTTATTATACTTATTTATTTATTAATTAATTTTTATTATTTTTTTTTTGGTACTTTTTAATATACATATATATATATATATATATATATATACAACTTTTTAATTGTCTTATTCATGTTATAATATATAGTTAACAAATATAAAAATGGAAATCGGAATGAAATAACAAAAAAAAAAAAAAAAAATATATATATATATAAATATATATATATATAAATATATATATATATATATATATATATATATATATATTTATATATATTGCGAAAATTTTTAAGGTCGATATAAAAAAATAATAAGTCTATCAATTGTTTATTTTTTTTTATCCAACTGTATAGGACATAATAAATATTTATTTCCTAATAATTAATTTTTTTTTTTTTTTAAACATACCATAATTTTTAAATCTTATTTTTTATTTGTATAACAAATTATATGACTGATCATTTTAAAAAAATGACCTCATCATTTTTATCATTTTTTTTGTCTTTTTGGTTATCCTTTTTTCTTTTTAACCCCCGAAGGTTATCATTACCTATATTAAAAAAAAAAAAAATCAATAATAATAAATCATATAAAATATAAAATATTAAATATATAATACAAAATATATATTATATAATATATCATATATGTTATCCCTTGAAGTACTATTTTTATTTTAATGTTTCATTTTCTATTGTTCATATATAATTACCATCATTTTGTGAAAGATCAAAAATGCCATTATTTGATTCAATTAAGTTTTTTCTTTTATTCTTTTTTTCTTTTATATTTGGTGTCAATATTTCTATAACATCTGGGGTATCTTCACATTGGTTATTATAATTTTCTGTAATCATTATTTTATTTTCTTTTTTTTCTTGTATTCTTTCATTATCGTTTGATGGCTGCATATATGTATAATGAATATCATTATTTATATTATCTTTAGTATCTTCTAAAAATAATATATTGTCACTTTTCTTTTGAGAAAACATTTCTTTATGATCATCTTCCTTATCATATGAATCAGAGATAGTATCGAGTAATATAATATCATTATCTAAACAACAAATTATATCATCATATTTTTTTCTATTATTTAATATATTTTCACGTTGTTGTTTAGTTAAGCAACTCTCAAGGGAAGCATTTATTATCTCTCCTTGATTATTCATAAAATTATTAAGTAGTCTTTTTTCTGCAGCTTGAGCAGCCATAAACTTTGGATCGTTTTCATAAATATTAATTACATTATTCATATTTGTTATATCTAAAATTATATTATCTTTCATTATATTATTTGTGTTCAAATTATATTTAATTATATTACTACTAACAGTATCTCCACCTGATATACCTTTCTTATTATATACATATAACTCATTATATTCCCACGTTATTTTGTCTAGCAATTCATAAAAAGATTTATCATGTCGACTGTGAACTATATGAACAAGTTCATGAAGAAGCGTCCCCATAATATCATTAAAATGAAATATCTCTCCTCCCTTTGTTTTACGCAATCGTATCTAAAATGGAAGGAATACAAACATATATAAATAAATCTATATATATATAAATGTACATATGTATATGCATATATATATATATATATATATATATATATATATATATATATATTTTATTTATCCTTTCGAACCTTTATTTCTGACTTATTTACAATATTGAGTCCCAACAAATTGGGGTTTTTTGGTAAAAATTCTGACAGTAATTCCACGCGAAATTTTCGCTTCTTCATTATGGGCTGATAACATTAAAAAGGAAATATATATAATAAATACACACATAAATATATATACATATATATATATATATATATATATAGTACATATTATATATAAACATTCCCATTTTGCTATATTAAAATTTTTTTTTTTTTCTTTTTCTTTTTCTTTTTCTTTTTTTTTTTTTTATTTTTTTTTACCAGAACTTGCTCGGCAGCTCGGCTTAAAATCGCTTTTGCTTTTTTATCATTTTTGTTTAAAACTTTTATATTGTGAACTTTATATATTACATCATCGATGGTCTTTATATTCATTATATTAAAATAAAATTAATAATAACAAATTTACATATATATGTACATATATATATATATAAAAGCATAAATATATTGGATGAAAAAATATTAATAAAAACAACCCTGTTTCTATTATGAATAAATAAATGAATAAATAAATAAAAGAGTTTATAATATATATTTTATATTATATAGAACTTCCTTCATTAATTTACTACATTGGGCTTAGATTTTAACACATCATAATTTAATACAAATGATTTAAATAAAATATATTTTTTAAAAAAATATATTTTTTAATAATTTTCATTCAAATGTGTTCAAGTATAATACTATACTTCTTATCATAAACAAGAAACTATAGTGTTATTTAAATGAAACAATTAAAACAAATTAAATATAAATAAAAATATATATAATATATATATTGTGTTAATAAATGTAAAATTATTTTTTTAAGAATAAGAACTAATATAAATTGCATAGGTATAATGAAAATAAGATGTTTTTAAAGAATATTTATTTTATTTTTATTTTTTTATTTTTCTTTTTAACGGTTCGCTTTAAATGTTCAAACATAAAATACGGAAACTTAAATATATTTATAAATATATATTATTATAGTCCAATTAAAAAAAATAAAATAAAATAAAATAATATGAAAGAAAATAAATGCGAGTGTTTCTAATGTGGATCTTATATACTTTATAAATATTTCTTTTCAAATCAAAATTTTATAATATCTGTCCAAAGAATATATATTAAATGAATAATAAATGATAGTTATATATACATATATATATATATATATATATGTATATATTAATTTACAATGTCTTCTATTAATTTTCAAGGTGAATACACATATTATTTTTTTATGCATCCTATATATTAAAATATATAAAATATTCTACAACGCATCTTTTTTATTTAAAAAAAAAAAAAAAAGTACATAAATATTTATAAGCTTTTATACTTTAAAATGTTTTCTTATAAAAACAAAACATTAAATTATTATATATTTTTATATATTTGTATTATATAAAAAATATAATTTACAATATATTTCCATTTTTTATTTTAAAAATATAATTTTTTTTAGCCTGAACAGTTCAGGAAAAAAAAAATAAAATAAAAAAAAAAAAAAAAAAAAAAAATATGGAAAATAAAAATAAAAATAAAAATAAATATAAATATTTACATATATATATATATATATATATATATATATATATATATATATATATATGATTTTATAAATTTTTATATGTTATATAATTCTAAATAATTTCTTTTATTGTATTATAACTATATATATGTAGAAAAGTCCAAAAAAAAATCAAGTCAATTATAACACATCATATATATATTGACCTTCTCATTGGCTTATTTTACATTGTATAAAGGTGGACCTACTATCTAATATAAATGAATAAAAATATATATATATATATATATATATATATAATATATATATAGTTCATTTTTGATAATTTCCAAATAATTATAAGATTAAAATATATTTTTAAGTGTAAACTTAAAAAGTGTGTTTTTTTCTAAAATATTTTTTACTAAATTCTGTTGATTTATTTTTGATATTTGTGTTCTTATTTTTCCTTAAATTTAATATAGAAAGTGACAATTGTACATACATAATATATAAAAATATATAATAATTACTTAACACTTTTTTAATATATAATATGTAACATATATATAAATATATTTATACTAATTTAATTTTATTTTATTTTATTTTTTATTTTATTTTATTTTATTTTATTTTTTTTTATTTATTTATTTTTTTTTTTTTTTCTTGCTAGGATATTTTAATAAATAAATTTATTCATATTTTATTATTTACATATTTACAGTTATATATATATATATATTATATGTATGTATATTTATTATTTTCTCTTCTACTGATTGACTATCCTTGTTTTTAAAAAAAATGGCTATATTATTACCCTTTTAAATTGATATATAGGAAAACAATATATAAAATATTGACATTTTCCATGTTTTATACATGTGTTCATTGTATATTTATTTTTGTTCTTTTGAATAATATGCTTATAACACATAACAGGGAATGTAGCAAGAGTGTTCAAGGGTTAGTTGTGGATACGTTTAATCAGAAAATGAATTGTTTATTGAAAAAAGAAGATTTCTATATTTATCGTCAGAATTTTAATTTTTTTCCAAAAGAATTACAAGTACAATTAAGGAAGAAAAAGAATAAAATTAAAAATGAAAAGGGAGTAATAGATGGCGTTATTGATAGGATAGCATATAAATCTGCACAACAAAATAAAGGGAACAATAATAAGAATATTGATGAGAAGAATAAAAATGTAGATAATAAACATAATATAAATAATCCATATAATAATAATAATAATAATAATAGTAGTAGTAGTAGGAACACTAAGAGTGTTGGAAATAATAGATGTAATAATGGAAAGAAAAATTATAACCCAATAAATGATAACAAATTAGGTATAAGAACTACTTATGCTTTTATAAAAAATAATATTCCATTTAACTTTTTTCATATGGTAAATAATATATATGTAACAAATAAATTAAAAACAAATCATTGGTTTAGTTTGAATAATAAAAAAGAATATAGTACAAAGGAAGAGAAACCCAATTTTTTGACAAATTATAAGATTATAAAACATCCTGATAAATTAGAAAGTGAAGATTGTTGTTTGAATGACCAAGGATTTATAGCAGTTGCTGATGGTGTAGGTTCATGGATAAAATATGGAATAAATCCAAGAAAATATCCAGAGAAGTTTTTACAATTATTACAAAAAAAAATAAATGAAAATGAAAATGAAAATGAAAATATACAAATAGAAGAATTATTAAATTATGCTTATTTAAATAATGATAAAGAAGGATCAACTACTATATGTCTTATTATATTTAATAAAAATGATAATACAGTATCAACTGCAAATATTGGAGATTCACAATTTCTTATTATCAGAAATAATCAAATCATATATAGATCAAAACCACAACAATATGAATTTAATTTTCCTTATCAATTAGGAAGTAATGCAGTCAGTAAACCAAAAGATGCTGATATTGCTCATATTGAAGTCAAAAAAAATGATATCATAATAGCAGGAACAGATGGATTGTGGGATAATCTATATGATAGTCAAATATTAACAATAGTTAAAGAAAATAATTTTGCTACATTATCTGAAAAAATTGCTAACGAAGCATTCAGTTATTCTAAAATGAAAAGATGGATGTCTCCATTTATTAAAAGTTATAATAAAGAATTCAAGTGTCATAAAACGGGAGGAAAAATGGATGACATAACGGTTTCTTGTGCTATGGTATGTTAATAGAAAGGGTAAAAAAAAAAAAAATAAAAAAAGAAAAGAAAAGAAAAAGACGATGAATGAATAACGTAAAATATATATATATATATATATATATATATATATATAAAATCATCAGTATGTACAATATATAAATATAATGTTATCAAAATAAAAATATTGGATTGAAACAAAATATACACATTTTTTTTATATTCCCATCAAGCAAGATATCTTATTTGTTACCCCAAAATTTTAAGTATGTTCCTTTTAATTTTTAGTTGCATATAAACAGAACCTATAACGTCATTCTTTACATATTAATATTTCTTCCTTTTTTTTTTTTAAAAATAATATTATGAAATAATCTTTTAAAATAAATAAAAATTTATATATATATGTAAATATTTTTATATTCATATATTCATATTTGTATCAATTTTTTAATATGTGTTTTTATTTTTTTTTTTAATACTTTGCTTTTACATTATCTATTTGATTTGTTCATTCATATATACATACTTTTTTATTAAATTACACCTTAAGGGTATATGAGTAGACTTATATATATATACATACATATATATATGTGTGTGTGTTTGCCTTTATTTGTTCATATAATCTTTTAAAACTTTTCTTATTTGTATAAAATAATTGTAAAATAAAATTCTTTATTATTCATTTGTGTCGCACACATGTGATTCTTATTCTATATATATATAATATTTATTTATTTATATAAACGTGTTACTTTATTTTTTTTAATATGTTATATATTATTACTTATACGTATATTTATTGTTAATTTAAAAAAAAAAAAAAAAAAAAAAAAAATATGGCCATCCCATAATATATATATATATATATATATATATATATATATGTATAGTAATTTTTTTTTTTTTTTTTTTTTTTTTTTTTTTTTTTTTTCCCTTTCAACAAGACGTTGAACAGTTACTTATATTCACGTTGGATGTGTTTACATATACATTGTTGTAGTTCAAATTATTTTTTAAACGCGTATGAGATGAGTCATATTTTTTTATAATATTCATTGTATTCATATTTTTTAATGTATCTGTTATGCTGTGTATATTTTTTTTTTTTGTTAACATAGTTATGTTATAATCTTCTATATAATTTTGATTTTTCTTGTGAAATGAATCGTTAGATATTTTCTGTTTTGTCATATCTTTTTGAAATAAATAATCGTATGATTGTGGTTTCAAAGTATAAGGTATTCCAATAGATTTATTCCATGCATTGGATACAAAAAGAATTAAATTTTGATATTCTAATAAATCTTGAAGAGGATATAATCTTTTATATCCTCCTAAGTTATTATTTTCATAGTGAAATCTGCTTATAGTTAATTTTTTTTTTAATTCATTTTTATGTTGTATTAATAAATCATTATATAATTTTCTAAATTTTTGTAAATTTAAATATTCTTGTATATATATTTGTCTATATTTGGATTGCATATATAGAATATTTAATGTATCTTTTATAACAGCATATTTAACTTTATGATCTACTTTTGAATATACAGAGAATGATGGAGAGTGGTTAACTTCTAATAACCATGGTTTTAATTTATAATCTAAAAGTATATCAAAACCTAGAATTTCGAAGCACATACTGTTGGAATAGTCACTATAATGAGCAGAATTATAATAATGATTTAATTCTGGTTGTATTGAAGAAATAGTTTTTACAATTAGATGTTCTATTTTTTTCATAATAGAATCCATTGGTAATCCTTCTTGTTTTAATCTTTGTAGAAATACTTTCCAACTTCTTTTATGACCTATAGTTGCATCATCAGGATTTATAGAATATTCAAATTTATCTGACATTTTATTAATAGAAAAATTTGTTAAATGCATATTAATATGTTTTAGATTTTTATTTTTAGGTAATTTATATTTTTCTATAGATAATCGAACTAAACCTTCTTCATGTAAAAATATTCTTAAAGGATCAGAACCCGTTATTAATACATATAATCTTATATCAAATTTTAATCCATTTATTAATAATGGTTTATGTATATATTTTTGAATTATACAACTTTCATATTTATTAATATTATCTAAATTTTGTGTTAAATATATTCCTTTACCTTGACAAGAATTTTTTAATTTTACTATATATGTTTTTGAACTACCTTTTTTTTTAAAATAATTTTTAAAATCTGATAGTTCATTTGGTAGTATCCAAGTCATAGGGAAAAAATTATAACACTGAGGAAAATATTTTTTCATTTTTTTCAAATGTTTACTT
>NC_041702.1:305000-325000 GCF_900097015.1 Plasmodium sp. gorilla clade G2
TAGAATATATTTAAAATGAAAAAAAATTAAATATAAAGAATTTACAAATTGTAAACAAATATTTGAATGGTCCAATGTATTAGTCATATTAAAAATATTCAACTTGTTCAATGGATATTCTTCAAAAAGTAGATCAAAAATGTGATAATATTTATCATTATTATATATAATCGTATTATTATTTGATGATATAATTTCTTTTTTGTTGTTTTCATTTTTTTTATATAACTTATGTGACAATAAATATTCTTTTACACACATTCGTATTTCTGAACATTCAGATTGTAATAAATAAAAAAAGATATTTACTGGTTTTATCAAATGACAAAAAAAACTTTTTTTTTCTTCATCTGTTATTTTATTAATTAAATGAAATATAAAAATAATATATCTTTCTAACATTTTTTGTTTATTCTTAATATAAAATTTATAAACTGATAAAATGTCAAAAATAATTTTATCTTGTTTAGATATATTACACATATTTAATATTATATTTACACATTCGTTTATTATATATATTGTCAAATCATTATTTATAATTAGATTTATAATTGTACTATATATTTTAAAAACAATCTCATGATATATATGATGACTATTTGATATATTAAAATTTTTTAACATCACCCAAAAATTATTATATAAATTATTAATAATATATACACTATTTATATTATTTATACTATTTATACTATTTATATCATATATATTAGTCTCATTACTATTGTCTACATTTTGTTTTTGTTTTTTTTCTTTCATTATATATTCACTACTCCTTTTAAACTTTTTATAAGTCCTATAATAATCATTCATATAACCATCAGATGACACATAACTAGAAGGAAATATATTATTATCATCATCTATATGATCATTTTTTTTTTGTAAGATATTATTTCTATTTTTTAAAGATTTTATAAATAGATTATCCCCTTCTGTATTAAAAAGATTATGTTTCTTTTCAACATTATCTTCATTTTTATTTTTCTCAATAATATTATCATCAACTTCATATATATCTACATTTTTTATTATCATATTAATAATATAATAATTAAAGGGTAGCTCATAAATTGTATCATCTGTTTGAATTAATAATTTTTTAAATATGTTTGATATAATAAAAAAATGCATAAAATTTAATTTTGAAAAAATATGTATGTGGTCATTTTGTTTTGTCCAATTATTTATAGATATTAAATTAAAGAAAATATCAAAGCAAGAATATATCATAAAATTTATCATATCATCATTATTAATATAATAATATGTACAACTACTACTAATATTATTATTATTATGATTATTATTTCCATTGTGTATTATATTATTTAATAAAAAAAATAATGTATTAATACAAACAAAATATATGTTTCCATATTTAAACTCCTCATGATTATTTTTTATTATTTTTAAACATATCCTTATCAATATTATAATATCATCTTTTCTTTCATTTTTTTCTTCATTCATATTTTTATTTTTTATTTCTTTATATATACATTCAATTAAAAAGTCCTTATAAGAACTCACCATATAATCACTCACATCTTCTAAGTTATCATCATGATTATAATAATTATTTAATAATTTAATTATGTTTTTTATATTTCCTTCTTTTTTTTTATCTTCATCTTTTTTTCTCTTACTCTCAATATTATATGTAGTTCTAATAAAGTCTATACTTCTCTTGGTATTATGTTTACTCATATTTTACGACATAACAAAAAAAAAAAAAAAAAAAAAAAAAAATATACATACATATATATATATTTCGAAGATATAATAATCTCTCAAGTAATGATTTTATTATATATATATATAATAAAAATAAAAGAATATGTTAAAATTATTCCAATATATATCAAAAAAAAAAAAAAAACACAAAATATATAATATAAATATTATATATATATATATATATATATAATATATATTATTTAAAAACAAAATAGTTTTATATAATTTAAACAACATATACCGAATATTTTTCTTTTCCTTTATATATATATATAAATATATATATAATTTTATCATGCCTTTTCATTTTTTTATAAAAAAATAAAATAAAATAAAAAAATGTTGTAAATATAAAATCATATGATATTATATAAATAGGGAGATATTTTTATATATAATATATTTTTTCAGGACGTGATGTTATATTATTATATATATATTATATATACATAAATTAAATTATATATATATATATATATGAGAATAAGATTATGTCTATCCTCTTTATATAATTTTTTAATATATCTTTTTTAAAAAAATTAATTTACATATTTATTTTATAAATAATAAAAGATCATTCGAATATCCACATTTTTTTTTTTTTTTTATCTACATCAAGTTGAATGTCACAATTATATATTTACTTTTTTAAAAAAAAAAAAAGTATATACTTAAATAATATATAATATATAACATATATAATTAAAGGAGAAAAATAATCGAGCCACACTTAAACATTAAAATGGAATGTATACTATCATGAGATAATTAAAAAATATATCCATTTTTTCACAAAAAAAAAAAAAAAAAAAAAAAAAAAAATATATAATATATATAATATATTATATATATTTTTTTTTTTTTAAATCCTTTAACCTTCATATTTATTACCATTTAAAATAAAATAAAAATATTGTAGATGTTTTTTTTTTATTATAACCTATAAAAGAAAAAAAATACATATATATTTATATATATATATATATTATATGTTGGATTATTTATTTTTTATTTTATTTTTTGTAAGTATAAATGATTAATTGGGTATTCAAAGGAAGAGGCTGCTTCTATAAAGGAAGGAGATTACATTTTCGTTGTTTCCATAAAGAAAAAGAAAAAATTGAAAAAGAGGAGAATTCGATTATAAATTATAGAATGATATTAGGTTTAAAAAAGATTGATATAAATAATTTATCATCCTTATGTCGAGATTTTCATAATATATTTCGTATAAATAAATATGAGTTATTAAAATATGCATATGATATATTACCATTTATAAAATATTTAAGAACAAGTGAAATAGTTATGATATTACATCATTATTCATATGTAAATTATTCAAATATTAATTTTTATAATAATATATGGTTACAAATAAAAGATAAATTACATGATATAGATTGTAAAGAACTAGCACTTGTTATTTATAGTATGGGAAAAATAAAATATACAAATAAAGATATGATACTTTTTTTTGAAAAGGAAATAAAAAAGTGGTTATTAAAATTTACTGGAAGGGATTGTTCTTTAATATTAAAGGGATTACATAATATTCCTAATAATAATATTAATAATAAGATATATGATTTAATATATGAGCATATATTGAATAATATAGATGCTTTAAATATATTAGATATATGTATAATATTAAATACGCACAGTAAATCAATAAACAGCAACAACAACAATAATAATAATAATAATAAAAAATATATTAGTGGTAGTAATCATAGCAGTAATAGTAAAAGTAATGCTAATCATATTAATCTTCGATTATTTGAAGCCCTTTTAAATAAATCACTGACATTTTATACACATCTTAATGAACAGTGTATAGGATCCTTACTATGGAGTATCAGCAATGCTGATATAAAAGCAGAAAAATATTTTTCTTTGTTGGCTCGCAGATTAAGAATTATTATGAACGAAAAGTTAATACGTGATAATATAATTGTAAATCAAGATACAAAGGAAGAAGATAATAAAAATATAAAATCGAATCATCAAATTGAGAATGTACTAACAGATGTACATATATCTCAATGTGACAATAATAATAATAATAATAATAATATTATTAATAATGATGATAACAATTTTGATAATATTTATACAAATAATTATGAAGATGCTAATTATCAACTTAATAATGATTCTTATAATAACCATTCAGATAATCTCAACTACCAATGTAATCCTCTAAATAATAAAAATACTTGTCATCATGAAAATGTTATTCCTTCTATTATTTATTCCTTTGGAAAACAAAGAGTTTATATGAAACATCATATTGATATAGACAAAAATATATACAACCATATTATAAATAATTATCCTGTATATGATGATATACCTAACAAACCAGTAGAAAAAATATACATGTTTGATTTTTCTAAAAAATTCTTAAGAGATCAAAATGTTTTTAATAATGTTGTAAATAATGAACATGTAAATAATGAACATGTAAATAATGAACATATAAATAATGAACATATAAATAATAATAATAATAGTAATAATAATTATTATTATAATAATTATAAGATAATAAAAAAATATAAAAGTATAAAAAAAAATAATATATATTATCAAGATATCATATATATTATAAATAATTTTTTAATTCATTTTTTAAACAAGATACATTATAATGATCTTAAGAATATATTATTTGGTATAACTAAAATTGAAATGTCAATTAATAAAATATTATTAAATAATATATATGAATTAATTACTTTATATACACAAAAAGGTTTATATAAAAATTATGAAGTTATTAATTTATTACGTTCTCTAACATTAATACCACATTTTAATAAAGATATCTGGATACATATCTTAGACTTTTATAAAAATAATTTCCTTACAAAACAAACAAATATAAAAAATCATTCCTATTTATTATATATATATTCCTTTGTTCAAAATCAATTACAAAATTATCCTTTTCATCATTTACTTATTCAACATATAAATAAAAATTCAAACATGTTACAAAGAGATGATGTTATATATATAATCAAGGCCTTTCTCAATTCGAATTATTATGATAACCAATTAGTAAATAATATTTTTAATTTTATACAAGCCAATTTTAAATTATTTAATATAATCGATATAGTCTATATTCTCAAATACTGTACTATTCATAATCTAAGGAATACAAATATATTCTCTCTCTTTGCTTTAACTATAAAGGAGAAAAACAGAAAGGCCCACAACAATATTATATCTTTAATATTGTCTTTTTATTTGGAGGTACCCCCATAAAAATAAAATATATATATATATATATATATATATATATATATATATATATATATATAATATATGTATATTTTGATATTTACATATTTTTATTTATATATTTCTCTTTTTATAGATGGATATATACCCCAAAATAATTGAAGTCCTACTTATGGAAGTCAAACAAAGCAAAAATAGAAATTATTGCACACAAGAAATTCAATGCGATCAATAAAAAAAATATATATATATATATATATTTATATTTATATATATTTATTTTTATTTATTTATTATTTTTATTTTTTTTTTGTTAAATCTTTTAATTTTTGTAAAATTTATAAAACGAATTAATTTGTGGCTCTTTCGATGGGGAAAAATTATTTTGCTCCATTTTTTTTGGTAAACTATCTTTGAAAGGAAAACAAAAAATATTTTTTAAATATTTCTGATCAAATCCTTTAGGAAATAAATTTTCATTTCCCCACCTTCCATTTCCTTTTATTACATCATGATTTAAATTTAAACTTTCTCTAGTATATTTTGGTAATTTTATGTTGTTTTTTTTTTTTTTTTTCAAATATGAGATAGCATTTAATTCGCTGTAAATGTTGGGACACCACAATCCCTAAACAGCATCAAAAAAAAATAAAAAAAAAATAAATAATATATAAATATATATATATATATATATATGTATAAAAATAATATATCATACCTTATTGTAAACATTTCAACATTTATAAAATAAATTTTTATTACTTCAATTTATTATTTATTATTTATATTTATATTTATATTTATTTTATTTTATTTATTTTTTTTTTTACCTGTATACTTCTCCTGTTTGAATATACCTTTGGACCTCCATGCTTTAAATAGTCAGAATTCCCAGCACTGTCTTTATATAAATTAATTATATCAACAATATTTTTTGATTTTATATCTTTTAAAGATATTTCATATTTTGTATTATTTATATATTCGAATATAACTTTAGGTTCTTCATATTGCTCATGATGAATTTCGAAATTCAAATGCTTGTTTTCTTCTTTATATTCTGGTAACACATATCTTAAAAAAAAACGAACATTCCTACTACTATGACCAGTCTCACTATATTTTAATAAAATATTCTTTAATTGGTATACTCCATTGGAACACATATTATATATATTGACATAAATTTTAAAATATATATATATATATATATATATATATATATATATATATATATCTTATAAATCTTTTTTATTTTCTTAATTCATTTTATTGTGTTATATACATACTTATAAATTTATAAAATAAATATATGTAAGGCTATATACTAAGATAATATTTTTTTAAATAAAAACAAAATAATAAAATGAAACATATATATAAATATATATTTATTTATACATGTTATATATATATATACATTATTATATATATTATAATAATATCATATATATATCATATGTATAATATTTTTAGTGCCCTTCATTTTTTTTCTTGAGCCATGCTCATATATTTTAAAAACCCACTTGAAAAAAAAAAAAAAAAAAATTGTTGCCTATATTATATACAAATATTTTTAATTTAATATATATATTATATTATTATTTTGTTTATATGAAAAACAATATATATTTATATATTTTTTATTTTTTATATCCCTTTAAAAATTAAAAACAAAAAATATATATATATAAATTATATTATTACAATTTTATTTATATTAATTCATTATATATATAATATTATTTATATATATGTTATTTTCAAATTAGACGAATGAAAATTACTCTTTTTTTCTATTTAAAAAGGAGAAATATATAACATGAAAATAAATAAAATATAAAAATATTATCATATATATTAAATAGACTTATATATAATATATATATATATATATATATATATATATATATATATAATATTTTTATTTTATATATGTTTGTATTTTTTTTTTTTTTTTTCATATGTCAGCTAGCCAAAAAGTTTTACCTTCGAACAATTTATTATTTTTATTTTTATTTTTTTTTTTTTTTTTCATATTTCAGCTAGCCAAATTTTTTTTCGTTCGAACAAATTATTATTATTTTATTTTTATTTTTGTCCCAATGTATGATCATAAAACGTTTAAGGATTTGTTGCAATTCTATGATAACCTGGAAAAGGAAGAAGTGTTGGTTTTATTTTTCCACAGTACCTTGTTAGATAATAATTATATATATGAATTGAAGAGTGAGAAGAAAATTGTTTTTTCAGAAAATGAAAATCTTGAAATAAATGATTCATATGTAAAATATAAAATTGATAAGAGGAATAATGATTTCCTTATAACAAGAATATTAATCCATCCAGAATGGAGAAATAATAATCATAATTATAATTTTACATATAAACAAATACAAACATCTGATACATATAATTTAAATATATTAAAAATTGGGAACTCTTTAGTTATACAACTAATAGATATAGAAGATCCATCATCTATTCATTCATGTACGATTAATATTCATGAGTATATCAATAAAAATATGCCAGACAAATATATTCATATAAATAATTTTAATCAATATATTTATATAGACAAATTACAAAAAATATTTCAAACAAATATTTTGAATTATATGAATCGAAAAAATAAAAACAAAGAAACAAATCATATAAATATAAATAATATTAATACATGTCAAACACAAGATATTACAATAAAAACACATACGAATAATTTTGATAAAAATTATTTACTACATAATTTTAATGATACTTATTTTGATGATAAAAATCCTCCCATTCTAACAAATACTAATTTGCCAAGTATCAACCAACCACATCCAATTTTAAAACCTGATGGTCTTTTAGTTGGACCAAATAATAAATTTTTTAATCCGGCAAAATTAAGATATGACCCTATGGGCCCTTTTGGAAATGAACCAAATTCTGACAATAGACCTTTCGAATTTCAAAATAATTTCCCCTTCTAATATTTTTTTTTGTATACATTTTGTAGATTAAATTAAATTTTTTTTTTTTTTTTTTAACATCTAATATTTATATAACTTTAATACATCAAAAAAAAATATATATATATATATATAAATATATATATGTATACAATATATATAATTTGAAAAATATAAAAACATTTATATAGATTTATAAAAAAAAAAAAAAATTTTCACTATATATATTATTTAAAAATAAAAATATACTTATTTATATATACATACTTCTTCAACAAATAAAATATATACATACATATATATATATATTTTTGATTGGCCAATGTTTGTACTTTTAATTATTACATTTTCTTAATCAACACAATTAAATAAAAACTTTTTAGAAAAATTTGGTAATATTTTCTGAACTGCAAAATGTAAGTCCTTATTCGATTTGCAGTAATTAAACAAGGTATCAATAAAATAATTATTATCCTTTAAATAATATATATTATTATTATTATTATTTTTATTTGATAGTGAACTTATTTTTGCTCTTTCGAATGATTCTTCATCCTCGTCTTTTTTTTTCTTCTTATTGTTCATATCATCAATATTTAATATATTATTTGGTTCGTCTTCAATGTGTTCATTATATGAAGAAATAACACCATTCATCTTTTCTTCATCATATATATTTTTATCATTATTTTTTATCATTTCTGTAAATACATTTTCGTTTTTTATACCACCAACTATTTCTTCTTTTATATTATTTTCTTTTATTTCGTTTAATACATTATCATCATCTTGAAATAAATTATTGTTATTTTCTTTATCACATTCAATTAAAGAATCACTTATGTCGTCCATATATAATTCTTTAAAAAAATTTATAATATCCTTATTGTTATCTTCAGTTTTGTGGTCAACAACATTTTCTTTATTAACCATATTATTTTTATCATCTTTATGATCAGTGCTGTATATATTATTTTTTTGAGTTTCATATACATCCTCTGCTGACATATTCATATACTTTGTAAAATCAAATGAAGAATTGTTCTTTTCATATATAGGCTCAAAATTATAATCAATAATATTTTTATTATAAAATGAATTTTCTATTTTTTTATTTATTACTTCAACGTTATTATCAAATAACTCTTCTTCATTCATATTACTCAATGTAGTATTTATTTTTTTATAAAACTTTTTACGTTTTATTTTTATTATTTTATTCTTCATTTTGTAGTGCTCAATAATTTTATCCCACTCGTCACAATGTTTTAAAAATTTACAATTACCAAAAATAAATAAATTAAAACGAGCTCGAGTTAAAGCTACATTTAATCTTTTATAATTTGAAAAGAATAAATTCGAAGAATCAATTTCTTCATCAAAAGCAGATTCAGAAGATGAACAACAAATAAGTGTTGAATCATTCGAATTAGGAATTATTTCTCTATTTTGGTTTCCTTTTTCTAAATTTTTTTTTTTTTTTTTATCTTCCGAATTTGTTATAATATCTTCATTCATATTTTTACTAATATTTATATTAGACTTTTCCTTTTTCTTTTTTCGTTTCAAATTCCCTTTTGTTCTTACACATACAAATATTATCATATCCTTTTCTGTTCCTTGAAACCCATCGACGGTTCCAACATCAATAAAATTAGATATATTCTTACTATAACCCTTGTTTATAAAAAAACGTTTTAATATTTTCTTTAAAAAAAATTTCTCTGTAGCATAAGGTGTTATGATACCTATACGTTTATACCATTGGTTCATATTTTCAGACATAAATATATAATGCAAAAATTCGATAAAATGAATAACCACTTCACTCTCTTCAATATTAATATAAGAATTTTTTATTTTCTTTTGTTTTGAAAATGATATATCATAAAATACACTATGCTGTAATAAAGGAATAAAAAACCAATCAATTAATCCCTGGTTTTCTTGATATAACATTATATTATTTAAAGAGGGTGAAATAATTCCCATATTTTTTTCTATAAATTCAACTAAATTAAAATTACATAAAAGGTTTTCTATATACTTATTTTGTAACTCATCATTGATTTCATTTTCATCATCAATTTTTATATCTTTTTTTATACTTTTTGTATTCTTCCTTTTTATGTATTTACTTATCTCCAACTCCTTTAATACTGTAAACACAAAATGAGGGGCATCCCTAATTTTATTTTTATAATAACACTTCTTAGGAAATGCAGAAATTTCTGGATGCATCCTATATTGTATTGACAACAAATTATATTTTCTTTCATTCGTTAAATATTTCTTTTGTAATCTTTCAAATAATGATCTTGCATATTTATGTTTCTTGGCAAATAAAGAAAATACTGTTGCTGATAATTGTTTGGGGTCACCTACTAAAATGATTTTTTTGCATGCAAAAGATAATGGAATCAATATATCTATTTCTACGGATTGAGATGATTCATCTATAATTATAGCATCAAACTTTTTTATATTATTAATTAAGGAAGTATTTGAACTTGATGATAAAGTAGAACATATAATAGTGGAGGTTTTTAAAAGATTACTTTTTATCATCTTATTTTCATCTTTTTTATTTAAATAATAATATAATTGTTCTTTGAATTCTAAACTGAATTCTAAAAGATCTGTACTAACATTACCTCCTATTCTAGTAACTATAGGATTAAAAAAATTCCCATTCTCATCTAATATTCCTAAATCATTTGATATTAATCTTCTTAATATCTCATCTATAGCTGCATTCGATGGAGCACATACTAAAATTTTTTTATTTTTTATGACATTTAATTGATTACATTTATTTCTTTTCTTCATTTTATTCATTTCATTCAGCTTATCTTGTTCTTCTATCTCATAATTGTTATTATAAATATTGTATGATGATATATTATTATTATTATTATTATTATTATACTCTTTATTTGGTTCTTCATTGTCTTCTAATTTCAATCCATGTAATTTGAAATTGAAATTGGCCTTATTTTGTTTATCCACCTGATACTTTTCCTCACCATCATTATTATAATCACCATCATTATTATAATCATCATCATTATTATTATTATTATTATTATTATTATTATTATTACTATTATTATCATTTTTAATAATTTGTTTACCTTCACTTACATAATACGAATAATTACTTTTTTCATTCTTATTTTTTTCTATACATTCCATTTTGTTATTTAATATATGATCATTATTTACATATGAATAATAATAAGACTCAGTTAAAGATATCAAATTCTTTATTCTATTTTCATTATTTTTATATACATCATTATTATCATCATCATTTGTATTATTTATATCGACACTTTCATCTACTTTTAATGTTCTATTTGATGCATTCATAATACTTAAATGAATAGCATATGCATCATTTTTTTCATTTAAATTACTTTTATTTATATGAAAAATATTTTTACCTTCTTCTTCTTTATTCTCTTCAATATGATGAAAATCTTCATATTCCATAGCATCGAAACAATTATCATTCATATAACAGTAGTCATCATTCTTATCATAATTCAACCATACATAAGGACTTTTTTTCTCTTCTTTCATGGATATACTAAAAGGTATATAGCTATGCTCATCTATCATTGTTTTTCTTGTTTCCATATTATTATCCTTGTCTATAATATCATCTTCTATATTTTCATCTTTCTCATAAAATATTAATGCACTTATAATTCCTAAAATAGTTGTGGTTTTACCAGTTCCAGGTGGTCCTTGAATTAATGTTACACCATCATTCAATATACTATTATTTATAGCACGTAATTGATACTTATTATACATACTAAAAAAACGTTTTCTTAACAATTCTGGAATATATTCCAGACCTTTATAATATTCATCTAAATGTTCAAACAAATAATATTCATTCTGACTTATCATTTCATCTTTATTGTTACTATGTATATGTGATACATTTTTTATTTCGTTATTAATATTATTACATTGATCATAATTATATATATTATTTTTTAATGCACTTGTAATATTTCTTTCATTCGTCATTTTGTCTAACATGTTCTTATTTTTAAAATCATCACACATATATCTTTTTAAATAATCTTCTATTTTTTCTTTTAAATATTCTTCAGTTATATTGTCACTTAATTGAATATTATGTAATTCTTCTTGATTAATATCTAATAAATTTATATCATTCATATGTATATTTCCATTTTGTCTTATTTTCTCTGTTTTTTTTTTTGTACTTTTTTTCTCTATATTTTTTATTATATCCATTTGTTCATCATCATCTAAATCTTCTTCATCTAAATCTTCTTCATCTTGATCTTCCTCATATTTTTTATTTTCTTTCTTATTATCATTATACCCATTCATTAATTCATTCATTTCCGAATTTGCATATGGCCCTTCACCCCTCTTACGCTTCTTCACAGGTTGAACATTTTCTATGACTACATCATCCATGTTGTCTTCATTATCATTTGTATTACCTTCTACAATTTCATTCAATATACACGAGTTTCTAAAATTAAATAAACAGTTAAACAAACGGAGTGTCGAAATTAAACTTGTCAACTTTGATATACGTATAAAATAATTATGCATTATCATTTCATTATTAAATATCTCATATATTATTTCTTTTCTAACTTTGTCAATAATATCAAAATTTGGATAATTTAAATTAAATTTTATTTTAATATTTTCTCGACTTTTAGAAACTACATAACCTAATAAATGACGTACACAATATTTTCTAACCATATATATATCATCATTAATTTCGTCACTGATCTGTTTATGATTTTTGGCTAGTTCATTTTTACAATCAACTGATCCTTTTAAATTCTTATCACTTTGTTTTTTTAACATATCGTTTAAATTTTCCTTCTTATCAGAATTAAATTGTGTCCTTTCCTCTACTTTGTCACGCGATAACAAAAGAGAAGAATTTTTTTTATTGTAAATGTTGACATTATTATTGTTATCAGAACGTGTTTCATCATTTTTATGAACATGTTCAGAATTTTGCTGACTTTTATAAGAATGTTCAGAATTTTGCTGAATTTTACAAAAATGTTCAGAATTTTGCTGACTTTTACAAAAATGTTCAGAATTTATATGATCATATGTATAACCATTCATTTGACCAATTGTGTCATCATTTTTTTGATACTCCAAATCTGTAGACACAGACGAAGATTCCATTGACATTTTGTCGTTTTCATTACTGTGCGACGAATTTGAAGATACGTCTGATTTTTTTTTTGAAGAATTAAATAATGGTGTGTACATATTTTGAGAATCATTTTTGGCTGTTTCTTTTGGTATGAATTTTAGTAGAACAAGGTCACCAAAAAAAATGTTTGCATGTATAATACTATCATAAGATATATTAACAAAAAATTCATAGTTATATGTTTCTTTAATATCATTAATAATATTAACATCATATTCTATAATATCTTCATTTTCTTTTTTATTATTTATTAATTGTTGTGTTTCAATTAAAAACAAAGGAAAATAGGAATAAAAATATTCTTCAAAATTATTATAAAGATCTGGTAAAATACAAATATCTACATTCATTTTTAATCTATTTTTTACTGCTTTAAGATTTAATTCTTTTTCACTTCTTAAACTAGTATAATAATTCCATCTTAATATAATATTAATTAAGAAATCTGAAGCATCTACATATTTCTTCTCTTCAATAAATGAATGTAATATTAACAAAACATTATCATTATATTCTTTGTCATCTTTTTTATATAATTCATCAAGTTTTATATTACTATATTTCTGTTTTATTTTCTCTTCTAATTCTTGAAATTCATTATCTTTAAAATATTTAGCAAATATATTCCAATCAAAAAAATTCCTTACAAAATATTCGTCATCCCATTCTTCCCACATTTTCTTTTTTTTTGTTCCCCTCACATGTTATTTGTAAAAGAACAAAATGTAAATAATAAAGAAAAAAAAAAAATATATATTTTTTTTTTATTTTCTATGTTATATATTTCTATAAAAACTGTACAAGTTATCCAATATTTTTATTATTTAAATGAATATATATTGTTTTTATTTTTTTTTTTATTCTAATATATTAATATATATATATATATATATATATATATATATATATATTTTTCATTGCAATCTATCTTTTATTGTTATATTTAAAGAGGAAAAAAAAATATATATATATTATATATTTATATATTATATTACTTTCTTTGAAGAATAATGAAACACAAATATATACAACATATATAATATATTATTGCCATATACTATTAAATAAATATTATGTCAATATAAAACATAATATACTATAATTATAAATCATATATATGTTGTTATATGGATGAATATAGAAAAAATATATAAACTAATTTCTTTTTATTAATTTTTTATATATTTAAACATAATATGAAGAATTTTTTTTTTTTTTTTTTTTTTTTTTAATTCTTGTATTTGTTGGATTATAAATAATTTTTTAGTTAAATTATTTTCCATAATAATAATTTATATATGTAAAATAATTCACGACGTTTTTTCTATACATAATAAATATGGTATATTTTTATAGAGAGAATAAAAATAAAAGAGAAGAATAAGGAATAAAAAAGGGTTTTATATTTATATTAAAGTAATAAGTTTTTTTTTTTTTTTATTTCAATTATTAGCATTCGAAAATTTTTTTCAGATTAATAGGGCAACACCATTTTACTTTTATAGGATACAATTATTTAAAAATATATTTTTTTGATGTACTTAATTTATATGAGATATTATTATTATATTTATATAAAATTATTGTTAATATATTAAATATAAAATTAAAAATATATTTATATATATATATATAATATTTTAAAGAAGAAAAGGTTGTATATATAACATATTTCCACTTACATTTATTGAATTTATAGAAATATGTATTCAAGTCTAAATATTATAATATATATAGAATAAACATATATTTAATAAAAAGAAAAAAAAAAAATGATCTCTATTTAGAAAGTCTTTATATATATATATATGAAAGCATGTGTGATATTTTAAATGAATGATTCTTATGAATTCTTTTTATTTTCATATTTTTTTTTTATTTTAATATTATACTTAATTATAATGAAGCTCCAAATAAAATGGTATCATATTTATTTAAAAGAAAAATAAACGATTGAGGATTTATAAAAATCACTATTTTCATATATGATTAATTAAAATTTTAATAATATATATATATATTATATTTTTTTTTCATTTATATAATTATTAAGAATATATTATTAGATACACATATATTTTTGTTTTCCTTTCAAAAATATATATATATATATATATATATATTTTTTCTTTTAATAAAGTTAATGATTTTACAGTAAATAAAAATTATATGAAATCTCTTCATTTTTCTTTTTAAATATAATTTTTCATCCTACAAAATAATATACAACTACATAAATGAACATATTAATAATAATATAGAAAACTATAATTTCTTTTTTTTTTTTTTTTTTTCTTTTAGTCTTCTTTGTTTAGTCTTACAATTTTTTTATTATTAAAAATATAATATAACACTTTTACGATCCACAAAAAAGAGATTCTTCTTTTATGAATCGGATATTATATTATCATTTATAATAAATATATATAGAAAAAATATATATTTTTTTAAAAGTATATTTATTTATCAGAGCATGCGAATTTATTTTCTTTATATATTTATTATATATTTATAATTATAATAAATATAAAAAAATATCATGCGAAAAAAAAAAAAAAAAAAAAAAAAAAAACACAATGAAGAAAAAAGGAATATACAATTTATAAAATATATATATATATTATTTTTTATATTTTTTAAAACACGTATATATAATAATAGTATTTTTTTTTTTTTTTTTTTAATATTTATTATTATAAAAAAATATAATATTATAAATCTATATAAATATATATATATAAATAATGTTTTTTTAAAAAAAAAAAAAAAGAGAAGAAAAAAAATGTACTACTTCTTGTGGTTGCAAAGCCTATAAAACGACACAATATATATTATACAAATAAATACTTCTTATTAATTTTATATTATATGTAAATATGTAATTTTTATAAAATAAAGAAATATATATATTTTAAATAAATTAAAATATTATATATATAAATATATAATATATATATATTTTTTTTTTGATATATATACTAATCAGATAACTATTATTTTGTAATTAAATATATATATATATATTAATATTATTATATATTGTAAGAGATTTTAAAATATAATAATATTTTATTTATAAATACATATACAACCAAAAAATAAAAAAAAAAAAAGAACAGAAACAGAACAAAAACAACCACAAAATGTTTATATATATTATATAAATGCATTTTATTTATTATTATATATATATTAATATATATATATAATATATATATAATAAATATAATATGCATATATAAATATTATATATATTATATAAATATTATTATGCGTATTCTTTATTATATATAACTATAATATTACTAAATAAATATATTTTATTATTATTTAATGATTCCCTTTAAACTGTTTTGTTTTCATTTATATATATAATAATATTATATACATATATATATATTTATATAAATATATATTTTTTTTTTTATATATATGCTGTTATATATTTATATATTTTTTTTTTTTTTTTTTTATTTATTTATGTTAAGAAAACGTCGTAGCTCGTATTTTATTATATTTGATTTATTCTAAAATCAAATTTGTATATAAATATAATAATATAAATAAATAAAAAAAAAAAGTATTCATTTATTAATACTTTATATATTATATATATATATATAATTAAATATAAATAATGTTAGCATACTCTGCTTTATATTTTCTTTTATTAAAATAATAACAAATATTAAAAAAAAAAAAAATTTATAAAATAATTTAAACAACCAAAAAAAAAAAAAAAAAAAAAAAAAAAAAAAAAAAAAAATTAATTATAATTTATTTTTATATATAATAATATTTATATATATTTATAAATAATATATTTATTTATTATATTTAAAAAAAAAAAAAAATTACATGTTGCAACTATTTTTTTTTTTTAAAAAATAAATATAAAATAAATAAAAATAATAAATGAATAAAAAATAAACATTAATTTTTTTTTTATATTTATTATTATTATATATAATAAAATTATATATAAAACAAGAAAAAGAACAATTCTTTTTTTTTTTTTTTTTTTTTTTTTTATAAATATTATTATTATATATATATATATATATAATTATATTCCAGTTTTTAAAAATTATATATATAAAAAAAAAAAAATAATAATTATAATAATATTAAATTAAATATTGTTATTATATATATATATATTTTATATATAAATTTCCTAATTGAAAAAAGTAAGATATTAAAATATATAAGAATAGAATAAAATTTAGATTATTATTATAAATTTTGTATACATAGATATATATGTTGTGGTAGTATAATAAATATATTGGTTGTTACTATATATATATTATAAATAATATATTATGTGGATATATTGCCAGAAGAATAAAAACTATTATATAATTATATATATATATATATATATATATATATATATTTATTTATATATGTATTTTTTATTTTTTTTTTATAGGAAAACAATTTCTTTATATAACTGTTTTATTATATTTATTTATTTTATTTTTTTTTTTTAAAGAAAAATTATAAAAATGAAGCTCAAATTAAATTTAGCAAAAAAAAAAAAAGGATTTGAACTCCCAGGATTAGATGGATTTAAAAACGCAGTGAATAAATTACTAGGAACAGGTGTAGAAAGATATTTTAAAATAGTTAATATAGCTATCGTTTTCTTATTCTTGACCATTATTCATTACATAAGATCCTTTAATAAAAGAGGTTCACGTTATAGAAATAAAGGTTCACTCTATATGTATTATGGATTTTTGGTTTGTCTAATTGGTTTTGCTGTTAGCATTAATTGGTAAGCACAACAAGAAAAATTAAAAATAATAAAATAAATAATAAAAAAATAAATAATAAATAAATGAATATATATAATATATATATGTATATAATATATATATGTTTATATTTATATTTATTTTTTTTTTGTATTTTTTTTTTTTTTTTTTTTTGTAGGATATACATTGAATATGTAAAAAATAAAAAAAAGAAAAGCAACTCACCACTAGATGTCAAAGGTAATGTATAAAAAAAATAAATGGAAATAAATACATTGTTATTATATTTTTTATATTTCTTATTTTGACAATTATATAATAAAATACAAATATTGTCTCATCATATATATATATATTATATTATATATTATATTTAATTTTCATATTTTTTTATTGTTTATTTCTAATAGTTGGTAAAAAAAATAAATAAAGGAAAATAACTACGATTTATCATCCCACATTTTGTCTCAGAAATATTTATCAAAACGATTTAACACCCAGTGGATGTAATACAATATGAATTGAATATTAAGAACATTTTTGAATTCTTTACATATCTTGCTTCTTTTTCTTTTTTACTTTTCTGTCAATATATGTTATTTATAAAAACATACATACATACATATATATATATATATATATATATATATTTATATTTAATAATTTTCATATTTTTATATCTTTGCATTTCATAGATAATTTTTTTTTTTTTTTTTTTTTTTTTTTTTTAAACATATATAAAATATATATTATATATATATATATGTATGTATGTTTAAAATATTTATGTGTATTATTGTTTTCTTTTCTATTTTATTATATTGTAAACATGAGAAAATGTATATAAAATTTAATATGAATTAAAAAAAAAAAAAAATATATATATTTATAAACAAATTGAAATAATAATACCTTTTTTAAAAAAAAAAAAGGAAAAATATAAATTTGTCAAACATTTTGTTGTATAAAATATATATATATATATATATATATATATATAATATTTCGTAGTATATATATTATACCTCATTATATATCTCATGATAAAATACATTTACTTGTGTTTTATTGTTGAAAATCCAAGAGCCATCTCCGGTAGGTTTATTTTCTCGAAATCTCCCAACAAAATACATACCTAACATAGGGATATAATATATATATTATTGTTCATATAATTTTTTTTTTTTTTTACAATTCCTTTTTTTTGGTTTTATTTTTTAACCATTTGGAAGTGTCCACTTTCCATATGATAAATATCCCTCAGCCCAATTACCTTCTAATGTACTCTTACATTTATTATATATATATTTACCTTTAAAAAAAATATATATACACACACACATATATATATATATATATATATTATTATATTTGTTTATTCTTACCAGGTCCATTTTTCTCTCCGAATTTCCACGTCCCTACATAGACATCTCCATTCTCATATACCATCATACCTTCATTGTGCTTCAATCCATTAATATAATTTCCATAATAATAACATCTTTCCTCTTATATATAAATAAATACATACATAAATATATACATACATACATATATATATATATATATATATATATATATATATATACTTGTTATGTTTTCAAGATTATACTTTCTAAAGGAAGTTTCATTTTTTTCTTCTTTTCCTTTTTTTTTTTATTCATATTTTTTATAAGTGCGATTAATTCTTTGCACAATTTATTTTTTTTTAATAATTCAGAATCGGACTTATCCTCCTCATAGTTTTTATTATCATCACTTTGTTCATCCTTTTCTTCGATTTTTATCTCTCCATTAGAATCATCGTCCATTTCTTTGTCACTCTCCTTTTCTTCATCGCTTCCTTTTATTTTTTCATTTCTCTTTTTTTTTATTTTCTTATCAATATTATATATATAAGTGCCTATACCACTTTTCTTACCATGCTCATACGTCCCTTTATACACATCACCATTATAATATATATATTGACCTTTTAAAAAAAAAAAAAAAAAAAAAAAAAAAAAACATATATTATTAAAAAATAAAACATTCATATAT
>NC_041702.1:332500-377500 GCF_900097015.1 Plasmodium sp. gorilla clade G2
GTTAATAATGAGTTTAAAATATTATTAATTCTTATTTGTGGAATGGATTCTAAAAATACAATTCCATCTTCTAAATGTAATCCTTTAATTAATCTACCTATATTATATAAATTACGTAAACTTATTTTTAGCTGATAAACTTTGAAGGTCCAATATACATCATCATTCTTATTCTTAATTGCATTTTCTTCTTTATTATTATTATTTACACATTTAGGTTTTATACCTTTCTTTATATATCGTTTCTCATTATATCTATGTATGATTCTTCTTCGCCACTCCCAAAATCCTTTCTTTCTATAATAAGGATTACGTAATTGAACGTTTGTATTTATCCATTTTTTATTTATATAATTGTGATATATATAAACATCCTTTCCACATGATTTTCCAACAATGTATTTACTAATACATGATTTATTCATTATATCTTCATGTCATATAACATAATATTAATATAAATATTATACAAAATGAAATTTAAGTGAAATATACTATAACAACTATATATATAATTCATGTTATCTGAACATATTAAAGGTAAATCATTATATGTATATATAAAAATACATATAATATTTTTAAAATTTCACATATATCATAATAAATAATATAATATAATATAATATAAAATAATATATTTTTTTTTTTCTTTCTTTTTTTTTTTTTTTTCTTTTGTACACATTTAAAAATTTTTTTATTGGCCAATTTAATGTATCAAAAAATATTCATTTTGTTATTTAAAAAAAAAAAAAAAAAAAAAAAAAAAACCTACATGTAATATGAGAAGACATAATTATATGTGAACAGATTTTATAATATATTTATATAACATATATATTTATATATTAATTTTTCGTACTTTTTAATATATATATATATATATATATATATATATATATATGTAATATGTAAAATTAGCTATCCTTGACAGTGGCTATTTATTTTATATTATATATAAACACAATATTATTTCATTTCATTTCATTTTATTATTATTATATATATTTTATTTTTAATTATATAAATTAGAAAATATATAAACAAAAAAATAATTTTATATTTTATCTATATAGATAAATATGCAATATATAATCATATAATAAAAAAAAAAAAAAAAATAGAAAAATATAATAAAATATAGGAGCATAATATTGTTTATATTAATTTCATTATTTTAATATGGATTTCAAAAATGCTGAATGTATATGGGACGCTTTAAACGACCTACATAAAAATGACAAGGAGGTAAAGATTTTATAACAAAAAGGAAATACATCATTTTAAAATAATATAAATAAATAAATATAAATATATTATATATATATATATATATATATATATATATATTTATTTATTTATATATTCCATATTTGATTAATTGCTCTATATATATAGGCGTATCAGAAATTCATGAAAAAACATATGAACAAGCTTCAAGAAAATGTAGTGATAAAACCAAAATATTTATTATGCGTACAAACAGATGTGGAAAGGGTTAGTATAAGAACACAGAGTAAAGAATATAAAGAAAATATTTGTAATTATTTTGTTTTCATTTATTATACTAGTAAGATGAAAGCACCAGTACTTGAAGACAATTTTATAAATAATATTGAAAAAATTAATATGGATAATATTTTTATAAGTATATCAAAAACAGAAGGCGAAAGCTCAAAAGATATGTATGCAGAAGCTGTTATACATACATTAATTTATAAAAATATGGAAAATAATAAGTTTAAAAATAAAGTTATTTTAAGAATATTACAACTATTAAATAAATATGAAAATAAATTAAACGGGGATATATATATTAATGATATGAATTATAAAATAATAGATCTATATTATACACCAAAAACAAGACATACATTAAATTCTCATTGTGTTAATCATAATATAAAAAAAGAAGATAATAATACTCAAATGGTTGATGAAAGTGATATAAAATTTTTCAAACTATTAAATGAAAAACAAAATAAAAATAAAAATGATCATGATAAGGACAAAAATCAAAAAGAAATTAAAATATTACAAGAAAATAAAGAACTCCTTAATCATATCGAATCTGTAAAAACCACCAAAAAAAAAAAAGAACAAACGAATAGTATACATAATTATATACCAAAACAAATAAAATCATATCACCATACAATAATAGATAGGTAAAATAATATATATATATATGTATATATATATGTATGTATTTATTTATTTATATTATTTCCTTGTTTTGTGTTTATATTATATAAATTTTTTCTTTTTTTTTCATATCACTTTAGCTTTCTCCATATCATAGTCACCTTCGATAATATAATATATGATAGTTTACAAGTTCTAAAATATAACAATAAAGTGCACATCTATGTATCAGACAAGTAAGGAAACTTCAAATGTATTTATACATATAATAAATATAATATAATATATATATATATTTTTTTGTAGATATGATGATTGTATGACTCTGAACTTTAAAGAGAAATTAAGTGACAACGTAAGAAAAAAGAAAATATTATCAATACATATAAATTAATAAATACACACAATACAAACATATATATATATATATATATATATATATATATATATATATATTTTCATTTTTTGTGTATATAATATTTATATGGGGTATTCTTATATTTTATTTATGAACAGGTCAAAGCCTACTTTAATGAGAAATTACTAAAATTAACCATCAGCATTGAAATATTATACTGAATGATAATATTTCTATTTTTTTTTTTTTTTTTTTTTTGTCGCATTTGTTTAACATATTATTTTTATTATATTATATTATTTTACTTTATTTTATTTATTATTTATTTTTTTTTTTTGTGAAGACAATATAACATTTGAATTTTTTTTTAATTTTTTCAAGTATGATAAAAAATAAAATATAAAATATAATTATGCAAAATATATTTATGTAAATTGTTATGGTTATTTAATTATAGAAAATAAAATTCAGTGGCGTGTATATTTTCATACATTGATGAAAAAAAAAAAAAAAAAAAAAAAAAAATATATATATATATATATATATAAATAACTTATAATATATTATACTGATTTAAAAAAAAAAAAAATTAAACCAGTTTCATTTAAAAACATAGAATAAATCAAAGTAACATAATGTGATAGGTAAATCCATAAAAAAAAAAAAAAAAAAAATGAAATAAAATAAAATAAAATAAAATAAGGAAAATTATAAAAAAATTCATTAAAGATAAAACATAAAAACTGTTACGGAAGTGAAATAAAAAATAAAATAAATAAATAATTATATAAATAAATGCTTATAGGTTCTTCTCTTTCTTATTCGTTCAAGTTTTTTATATATTAGAAACTTGACATATAATTGAATAAACGCCTCTATGGAAATGTGAGCATTAATGAATTCGTCAAAAGAGGAAAAAAATATGAAATATATATATATATATATATATATATATATATATGTATATATTTATATATTCCTTTATTTTTTATTTTTATTTTATTTTTATTTTTTTTTTATTGCCAGGTTACAATATTTACATACAAATACATAACCGTGTAGCATATTTCTGTCTACGAATTTTTTTTATAATCTTTCATAATAAAAATGAACAGATTTTTTTCCTTCACAGATCCAAATTTAATAGGAATACAATTCCCACTATCATCTAAGTGTAAAGCTAAACAACAATTGTCGTTTATTAAATTTGCTTGAGTTTCTACACGTTTCAGTTGTTCTTCTCCATATAATAAAGATCTGATATCGCTAAAATTTATCATCCTCACCTAGAAAATTAAAATTAATGTATATATATATATGTATACACACAAACAAACATATATATATATATATATTAAAGGTGGTTTATTTATAATTTCATACAATATCTTTCTCTATAAAGCATATATATAATTTATCATTTTTTTTTTTTTTTTTTTTAACCTTTTGATGACATGATATGCATAATGTTTTTTCTTGAAAGTTCGCTTGCAGGTTACATGGCAATTTTGTACCATCCTAAGAAATAAAAATATAAAAGAATATAATAAATAAATATAAATATATATATATATATATATTTATATATATATTATCATTTGATTCCTACTTGTAACAAAACAACTATTTGTATATTATTTTTTAATCTCTTTTTGAACTCGTTTATCTCGCTATTGGAAAATGCTAAACCAAAAAAAAAAAAAAAAAAAAATTAAAAATAAATAATAATATATTTATATATCTTAATATAAACACATATGCAATATTTATAAATATAAACCAATTAAAATAATATTATATATATATATATATATTATAGGATACATCAATTGTAACATTAACAACTATTTTATATATATGATTACTTTCCAATATTTCATCGTCGTTTAAATATTTTTTATTTTCGTCTAATGAACAACATGATACAATATTCCCCATTTTTAATTATCTTTCAAATGTTCTTATATTTTATTTATGTAGACAGAACAAGAATTTAAATATGCATACGTGTGTAACCAAGCATGTACTAAATGTAAATAAATTAATATATATATATATATATATATATGCTATGTATATATTTATATTTTTAAATCTTATATATTTTTTCACTCTTGTAATTTTTCTTTTATTCTTTTTCAACTAGTTTATATAAAATCAAACATATAATTTAATATTTCTTTTTCAAATAGAAATATAAGTTTTATCATGTTAATAAAATATTTAATTATGAATAGAAATGAACATAATAAATAGTCATAAATAAATATAATATATATATATATATATATATAATTCTTTTTTATTTTTTCTTATACACACCATGCAGCAAACTAATGATAGAATAGAATTTTGTATATGATATTTATATACTACATTTTAAGAAATATATATTTTTATTTACTTTTTTGTTTTTACCAGGATATATATATATATATCTTCAATTCTTTTTATATTAAATAAATAAATAAATGTATACATATATATATATCAATTTATTTTATTTTATGTTCTTTATTTATATATTGTGAAATATATATAAGGAATAAAATTAGCCATTTTTATATTGTACATATATATTCACATTTATGTGTAATATAAAATTTATTCTTCCTAAGCTTATATATATATATAATATATATAAGTAATATGTATCAAATAATATAATTTTTCTTTTATTACTTTTGTTTTCTTTAAGCACCTATTGGCTATATGCATATATACATAATATATATATAATATATTATATATATATATATATAATTTTTTTTTTTGGATATATATTTTTTATTTTTAACAAATAAAGAAGAAAATGAAAAAAAAAAAATTCTATATTTATTATATGTTTTGAACTTAAATTTCTTTCCATTTATTTTCTTCATATAAATGTATAAAAAAAAAAAAAGAAAAATACTAAGAAATTTTGTTTTATTATTAACTTTATTTTTTTATATAATAACGAATAGGGCTTTTTAATATTTTGTGTGTAATATTTATTTTAAATATGTAAGAATAAAATTGCAAAAATTACCTGAACAGGTAAGGGAAAAGGCAATTCATTTATTCAATCAATAATTCATTCAAACATTCATTCAAACATTCATTCAGACATTCATTTATTCTTTTACTTGTTTGTTCATTTTTTTTTTTTTCTTTCTTTTTGTGGAAAGACAGAATAGAAATATGAAAAGTAACTATAATGTGGAAAATTATTATTATATGTAAAACAAAAATAAATTGAAAGGTAAAAGAGCTGTTATAGGTACCTAACATGTAAAAGTCAATATTTGAAGCTAATACATAAAATTCAACACATCTCAATTATATATATATACAAATTTATGGTTATTTATATGGCTTGCTATATATGAAGGGAAAAAAAATAAAATAAAAAAAATTCTGACTTGTACATATAAAATGTACACAAATAAATTGCACACATTTTAGAAAACGAAAGTTTAATAAAATTTCAAAAAGGAACGTCCCCTAAATATAATATAATATTATATATATATATTTTTATATATTCATTATTTTATTTTATACAAGGCACATAATATAATATCTTCTTTGTTGTTCTACCAAAAAAATAATAAAATAAAATAAAATAATTGAACTACACTTAATTTGTATATATTTATCGACAACCAAAGTTTAGAGGAATAAGGCGGCCTTTTTCCTTCCTTAATATTTTCAAATATTAACTACTACTATATATAACATTAATATGGTTTTTAAAATAACTTTTTATAATAATATAAATCCTAATTTTATTTTATGTTTTTTTAATTTGATTATATACAAATATAAAACAAACCAACAATAAACATATTACATATAAGGAAAGGTATTAACTAAAAAAAAATTTTATTTTTCAAAAAAAAAAAAAAAAAATTAATTCAATAAATATATTACCATTGCATAATATGTGTAATTATAAAAAAAAAACAAACAAACAAATAAATAAAATGAATAATATTAAAATATATATATATATATATATATATTTTAAAAGAAATAACCTAATTAGGTCTATTTTATATCTACACATGAAACAAATAATATAAAATATATTCTATAAAAATCAAAATAATTATAAATATCTACATTGAATTTTTCTTTAAATATTTCAATAAATTTTATTATAATAATGTTTATATTTCTTTTCTCTTCATCGTATTCCTCATCATTATGTAACACAATATCTTGGTATATATGTTTGTAGTTTATGTCTTTTTCTTGGTCATTTATAACGTCTCTATCAAAACTAAAAATAAATGAATAAATAAATAAATAAAAAATATATATATATACAAATATATAAATATATACATATACATATATACATATATATATTCATTTTTGACTCACTTGTAGAAGAGGTTATAAATATATAGGAGACATTCCACTTTATCCTCATAAAAAAAAGGAGAGAGAAGGAAAAGAAAAATGAAGTATCTTTTTGGTACATTTTTAAGATTAATTCCATTAAAATAAGTATATTTAAAATTTTGAAAAATGATATGATTTGTTTTAAAGATTTTAATAAAAACGTTTAGAATATACAATGAAGTATGATTATTATAAAATATTAAGAATATGAAAGGTTTAAAAATTTTATAACTTGAATAAGAATAAATCAAAAAAATTTCTATTCTTTTATCATATGAAATAGATGGTAATAAATAGGAATAGAAAAGTTTGATATATATAGGATCATAATATGATGAGAACATTAAACATTTAGATATATTTACAATTACTTTTAAATTATATTTGATATCATGATATGTATTTTCATAAATATTATTTATGGTAGGAATAATACCACTTGGATAAGAACTTTTGTTTGTTTTTTGTTTTTTTTTTTTTCTAACTAAAAGATTATGTTCTGAATTTTGTAATGGATCCTTATGGTGTTCATCAATAAATTTATGTTTTTCTGTTTTAATAATATCATCATCATTTTGTTTATTATCAAAACTTCTATTATCATTAGATGTATTTTTCCTTTTTATAATAATTCCTTTATCATGGTGTTCAATATCAATATTTGTTTCATTACCGTTTTGAGAATTTTTTATATAGTCTAAAATAAATTGATCATCAATAATTTTTCTTTTATTGCTCATTTTATAAGTTAAATTTTTAAGAGCTTTATTATCATAAAGGTCACTAATAGAAGGAACACTAGTTGCAATTTTTTCTGTGCAGTTAATATATAAATTCATAAATTTATCTAGATATACATTTTTATCATCTTCCTCTTCTTCTTTTTGAGTTTTCAATTGTTCTGTAAGAAGTGGAATAAGACTTTCATTAGATGCGCTACTATAAAGGCAATCATATTCATCACTGACTTGATCATTGGAATTATTTAAAAATGAATTATTAGATATATTCAATTTGTTATTATTTTCTATTATATTTGATTCCATATCGATGTCTTCATTATTTATATGATTGTCAAGTTGATTATATCTGGAAGAATTAAATTCAGAATTGGGTATCATATTGAGGTTATTATCTAAGAGGTATGTGTTATAATTATTATCATCATTATTATTATCATCATTATTATTATCTAGATAATTATTATCTACATATATATTATCATTATATACACCTTTGTACATCCTTTTAGTTAGCTCCTTATGATTATTTTTATTTTTAGTTTTTTTTTTGTCTTGCTTTTGATTATCATTTTTGTGAATAAAAAATAGTAATATTTTCAATTTGAGCTCATAAAAATAAAAATAAGGAAACATGGAACAAAATAATTGATCTATTAATACTAAAACTTTAATTACATTTTTTAAATTACATAAAATAAAAATATCTAAATATATACTATGTAATGCTCTATTTATTCTAGTACATTGAGATATTAAATATTTTAATTTTTTTTCAAAATTTTTTGGAAATGTATATTTAAATAATATATTACAAAAGTTTTTTATCATATCTTCGTTTGTTTCTTTAAACCACATAATTTTTTCATCATGTTTTTTATTTTGTATTTTATTGGTTCCTTTATTGGATTTATTGAATGTATTATCTTCATAATGTTTGTTATATAACATGGAATTGTTATTGAGAAAATTATCATAATGGTCATAAAGATAAGGATCATTATTATTACTATAATTATTATTATTATTATTATCAGGATGGTCTGATGTATTATTATTATTAAAATTATTCATATGATAGTACATATTGTCATCATTAATAGGATTATTACTATCAATATTATTATTATTATTATTATTATTATCATCATCAATATTACTATTATTATTATTATTATTATTATTTGTGTCAAGATATATATTATCATACTCACCATCCACATTTAAATCATTAGATATACTTCCTTGTTCATAATTTATTAAGAATTTTCTTAAAATTAATAAAAAATCCTTAACAACAAAATAAAAATGATCCATGAAGGAAGCTATCGAATGTTTGGGCATATATTTATCTTTATAATTCTCTAAATCCTTATAATTATTATTAGATAATAATAAATTATAAATATATACTGAACAACTTATACTATATGATCTCATATAACTATTTAGAAATAATATTATCTCAAAATGTATATTACTATGATAAAAAAGCTTACCACCCTTATGAAAAAAATAATGAATTAAATTTAATATTCTTTTAAAATATAATGTAGCAGGAGATATACCACATAATATTATAAATAATAATTTACCTGCATTTTTAAATGATTCTATATTATTATCTAATAATAATTCAATAATTGTTGTTTCCATATTTATATAATAAGTATAATTTATATGTCTATTCCTTCTATCATTCTGCTCAAAATTTAATTCATAAAAATTCTTCCTGACCATATGGACATGCCTCAATTTTGTTTTATTCCTTTTTTTATCATGGAAATTACGTATTTTTTCTTTCATTCCCATTATATTATTATATTAAATAATTTTTATTTTATTTTATTTTATTTTATTTTTATTTTATTTTATTTATTTTTTTTTTTTTTTTGTTAACCCTTCATTTGAAAAAATATGAGAGATATGAGAATTGGACAAAAAATCATATAAACCAAGAACAAAAAAAAAAAAAAAAAAAAAAAAAATATTGAAAAATATATGGATGAACAAGTACACTATTTATTTAAACACATATAAGACTCAACGATGTTTAATTTATATGCTTAATTATAATTCTTCAGAATAATTAAATAACGAAATTTATAAAGTTCAAATAATATATATATTACATATATATATATATATATATATATTTTTATTTTATTTAATAACAATGTGTTTTTCTTTGCCTCAAGAAACAATCACCTCATAATAATAGTAAACATTATAAATTGTATATTATATATTATATATAAACATATATTTATTTTATATGAAAAAATTGAAATAATATATTTTCAAATCTTTGAATAATTAAACAACATTTAAAAAAGATATATCTATATGTGAGATAGAAAAACAAAAACAAAAAAAAAAGGAACTATCAAAAATATATGTCAAATTAGGTTATATAAATATAATATATATATTATATTAAAATTACATGTATAAATAATACATTTATATATTATATTATATAATATAGTTAGATTAATTTTTACTTTTCATCCAAAAAAAAAAAAAAAAAAATAAATAAATAAATGAAAAAATATATATATTATATATATATAATAAATATTAATTAAAAAAGGAAGAAAAAAAAAATTGAATAATTATTAAAATATATTTCATACCAAAATATATATATATATATAACGAAAAGTATATTATATATATATATATATATATATATATATAATAAAATATTTATTTAAAATTTATATAATATATATTATCCGGCCCTTCATATATAAAATAATATATATATATAATATTTATGATTTTTTTTTTTTTTTTTTTTTTTTTTTTTTTTTTTTTTTAAATATAAATATATATTATATATATTTATATATTTTGTTTCTTTTTATATATTTTCAAATTTAATATAATATTCTTTAAATTTATGTTTTTTGTTTTAGAAAAAAAAAAATTACCTAATATTTTTATAAAATAAAATAAGATCTATATATATATATAAGTTATATAAAATATTTTCATTTCCTATAAATAAGTAGCAAGGAAGAAAAAAAAAAAAAAAAAAAAATAATTATAAAGGGACACAATATATTTTTTCTCTTTTTTTTTTTTTTTTTTTTTTTTTTTTTTGTTCTTTTACAATTTTAAATATGGATTTTAATTCAAGAAAGAAGAAAAAGAAGAACAATGATTTATATGAAGAAAACATTAATATATATTTAGAAGAAAATGATAATTATATATTAGATTTGGAAAAAAAAGTTCAAAGTCTAAAACTGGTATATATAATATGTATAAATAATATAATATATCTAAATATAATATATATAAATATAATATAATATATATATGTGTATACATATATATGTTGTTATTATTTTTTTTACAATTTTTTTAGATTGGATCAAATTTAAGAGATGAAGTAAAGACATCAAATTCGTTGCTGGAAAATTTGGTAAAATTATAATATAACCAATAAATAAGTGGAAAAAAAAAAAAAAAAAATATAATTTCTTATATTTTTTTATCATATATATTATATATATATGTATGTATATATGTATGCATATTTAATTTTCGTCTATTTTGTTTTATAGTCAGATCGTATGGAGAATGTGAACAAAAAATTGTCTGGAGTTTATAGACGTGTTAAAAATATTTTAAAAACAAAGGTAATGAAAATATGTAATTGTAAATAGGATAATTATACATATATATTTATTCACATAAATATAAATATATATATATATATATATTTTTTATTTTTTTTTCTAGGGAAATAATTATATGCTTTACCTTATATTGTTCTTCTTACTTTTATTGTTCTTTATGCATTATTTATACAGAAAAAACAAATAAATTAATAAATATTATATGTTAATATTTTTTTGTTCATTTTCCTTCCCCCATACTACAATTATATATTAAAATATATAAACATATAATAATGAATATATTATACATATTATATATATATATATATAAGTATATTATTTATTTTTAAGACCTCACAAAATTAATTTTTTAAAATATTGATTTTTTTTTTTTTTTTTTCTTTTCAATGTTATAAATATAATATTGAGAAAATATATACATATATTTGGATGTGTATATTTTATTTATTCATTTATAATATACATTTAGTTATATGTTTAAATTTATTGTTATAAAAATCTTGTTTCTTTTATATTATAACATATATATATATATATATATATATATATATATATATATATGTGCATATTTTTGATGTGTATTATATTTTTTTAAAATACTAATTATATATATAATACATATATATATATATATATATGTATATTTTTTTTTTTTTTTTTTTTTTTTTTTTTTTTTTTTTTTGTGTAATCTGTTATCAATTTAAACAAAAAAATAAAATATTTATTTAAATAATTTAATTCGAATTTAATTTTTTTGAATTTTATTTTTTCTTGTGTGCCTTATAAATAATTCAAAAAAAAAATAAAATAAAAAAATATGAAAGATATGTAAGATATGTAAGATATAAATTAGATATTGAGTTTATTGTGTTAAAGATAAAGAAAAAATGATATGCATAAAATGTGGAAGTTCCAATAGTAGTTTATATACTATATATAATAAAAATAATATTAGATTAAACGAATGCAATCGATGTAATAAGATATGTGATGAATATGTAGAGAAGAATCCTTTTATAATATTTCTGAATATTTTATTTCTTAAGCCTGAGATATATAGACATATAGTTTTTAATCGTATAAAATATCATGACAAGTTTATTAATAATTTTTTTTTAAAAATGATAATTATATTTTTAATAATAAATGCTTATTTGCATCCAAATTTTGAGAGAGAGAATATAAAAAATACTGGTATTTTGTCAAATATCTTTTTTATGGAAAATAATTTTGAAGAATATATACAATCAAGTGATAAATATAAAAATGATTGTTCATCTTATACACTTTTCATGTATAAATATGATGATAAACATAAACTATATGGTTTATATAATATATTTAATAATTATAATATGAGTAACCTAGTTAATATACATAAAAATAAATATCTTACATGCATTGTTAATAATAAATTTAGTGATTATAATTTATGTATAGTTAATAGACAATTTAAAGCAGAAGAAGATTATGATAAAGAATTAATAGATATTTTTATTAATAATAATGAAAAATATATTAAGAAATACAATACAAATGTTAATACAAATAGCAACTCACATAATGATCACATAAACAAAAACAACAAAAAAAACAATAATAATAATATTAATATAAATACAAATATAAATATAGATTATAAGAAGAATGAACATCATCCTGTCTATACATCACATAAAGACCATATAAATGATCAAACCAAATGGTATGATATTAATTTTTTTAAAAAATTTTCAGAATCATATATATTTTATTATATATTACATTTTATAAATAAATGTATATCAAATATAAAATATATATTAAGGTATGATTCCATTTTTTATTTTAAAAAGAATAAGACCTTACTAAAAAATAATATTATAACTTTTAAAAATCCTGAAGTATATAATGACTTATTTCAAATAATAAATGTTCTTGTGTATTATAATATACATGAATATAAAATTGTTCTAGAACCAAAAGAAAAAGAAAATCTAAATATAGACTTAATTTTAAAGTTTATTAAAAATATCTTTTTTTATAATAAATTTATTCAAAAAAAAAATTATATACAAAGTCAAAAAAATACATATATGAACAATCAAAAAAAAAAAAACGACCTTCAAAATGAAAACGACCCATTCAATAATTTCACTTCAACAAATAATTATATTAATAATCATGACAATAATAAATATATGTCTAATAATAATGATAATATATATCCATTTAATGACTTGTGTAATGAATTTTTAAAAAATATAAATTCGACACTAAATAAAAAAATGGAAGAAATAACAAAAAAACAAAATAAAATTCAAGATACATTTCAAATAAAACAAATTAGTATGTATTCAAAACTTCTATTTTCAGAATTAGATAATGAAAAATATATTTTAAAAATTTGTAATTCAACATTCTCATTTAAGAAATTTAAAACAGTTATTGTCAGTTATATTACCTATTTTCTATTCTTATGTATATTTACATATTTATTCAAATTATATCAACAACGTAAATATAATATAAAAATTATAATGGTTAAATATAATTATCTTTTTATGCTTTTTGTACTTAGTAATTATCCATTAGTTATCTATTTCATACTTAAAATATTCAATTATAATTATATAAACATTTATTTAAACATATACACAATTATATGTAATATTATAGCATACCATATATTTATATCCACTGATCAAAATTATGTTTGCTATTCTATTTTTTCAGTCCTTACTAGCTATTTTTTAAAAAATCTAGTAATGCTTAAAATTATTAATTATATATAATATATATATATATATATATATATATATGAGAGCGATATATTTGTTCAATTTTATTTTTTATAATAATCGTTCCACTATTATAATAACGTGCTTAAATATTTACACCTAATTAATTATATAACATATATATGTATGTATGTATCTATTTATTTATCTATCTTATTTTTTGTCTTATATGTTGTACAACGTACACTAAAAACTTAGACACAACTAATTATACTAAAATATTTAAAAAATATATCATTTATAAAACGAAAATATTTTTATATATATTTTTTTTTTATATTAAATAGCTTTGTTCAAAAAATGAAAAAAAAAAAAAAAAAAAAAAAAACAGGTAAAGCTACCGACTAGCCATTTTTTTTTAATTTCATAAACTTGTTCATAATATTCTGATTATGTAATATAAAACATAAAAGTGAAAGAAGAAAAAAAAAAAAAAAAAAAAAAAATAGCTAGTCAACATATATTCTTCAGAATAATGAAAAAATAAAAAAAAACAAAGAAGCAATAAAATGAACGTATATTATTTGTATATATATATATATATATTTATATATATATATGTACGCATATACATATATACATTTGAATCATTTTAAACAATATCTATTATAAAAAAATAAAAAAAAAAAGGTTAGTAAACATAATAATAATATATATAATTATATGTAATAATTTTTCTTATTTGCATATTATCATATACACGTGGTTACATAAATTTTCTTTTACATAACATATTGATCCTTTTGTTCAGGATTAGTATAATGGTAATGTAAATCAAAAACATCTTCTCCTTCAATTATTTTGTCATATCCATTTTTGTGAATATAAAAAACTCTTACTTTTCCTCCTGAACCACCATCTCTAAAAGTAGCATGATAAATTGCATTTCTAGCTAATTCAACAGCTTGGTCTAGATTTAAATTATAATCATAAGCTGAATCTAAAATAGAATAAGCATATGTACTACCACTACCACAACTGAATAAATTTCCTTCAACTTTTTTTCCTGAATCATCAACATAAAACATATTAAATCCAGTATGATCATAACCACTCAAAATAATACCACAACACAAACCATATCCTTTATATTGATATAAAATATTACTTAATATAGTACTAGCTGCTCGTACTGATATTTTTTCGTTATTTCTTAATTCATAAATCTTTATTATTTTACCTAAATATTTTTCCCAATATAAGCAATCAGCAGCTCCTCCTGCCATTGTTCCTAATATATTTTTATTTATTTCAATAATCTTTTCAACATTCTGTGAAGATATAAAAGATCCCATAGATGCTCGAGAATCTACTGCAACTATTATACCATCTTTAAATTTAAATGCTAAAGTTGTAGTACCTTTATGAAAATCAAATAATTTCTTATTTTGTGTTTGTGCATATTTTATAAAGTTTCTTGGTACATCCACTGGAGCTACACAAAACTCTAATTCATCATTATTATCTATTCTTTCATCATCCACATCATTTATTAAATTGTCAATTTCATTCATAAAGCTTTCATCACTTGCTATTACCATTTTTTTTTTTTTTTTATAAAAATTTATTGTAAATATATATTATATATTTTAATGATTAACTTATTTGGGATATTATAAAAATTAAAATTAAAAATAATTATATAAATTCAAAATATAAAAAAAAAAATATATATTTTTGTATCTTGAATAAAAAATATAAAAAGAACAAAAAAAAAAAAAAAAATAAAATAAAATTATATTATGATTTAATTTATTATTATTTACATTCAATACAAATTAAATAATAGTATAATTATAATTATATAATAATATTCCGATTTTTTTTTTTTTTTTTTTTTTTTTTTTTTTCTGTTAACCTTTTGAGATATTAAAAAATAAATATGCAAAAACTTTATATATATCTAAAAATATATTATTATATATATAATATATATATATTTGTTATACTTTTATATATACATATAATATATATATACATGAAATACTCTAACAATATTTCTCATATTGATAAAATATGTTTTTATGAAATATTATAATATATATAATATATCATTGCATTATAATACAAACTTTTTTTTTATGATATTTTTTAGATTAAAATGTCGCGATAATATTTTTTATATATTGTGATATTTTGATATTTATTATGTTAAAAAATATATTATTTTTATTCATTTTATTTTATTATTTTTTTTTTAGATCACACATTTTTAATAATAATGAGGTAATATAAAAATACGGTATTATCATAATATAAATAATAATATTCTTTAAATAATAAAAATAAATAACATATAACAAATTGTATATATATTAATGTATATTTTGAGAATTTCAAGAAATTACAAATATATTTAATATAAGTACATTTTTTACCCTCATATATATATATATATATATATATATATAATAATTAAGGACATATAATATAACGAATTCTATTTATTTATTTGTTTTTTTTTTTTTTCCAAATGATTCGGTTAATATTTGTCTGCTATTATTATTATTTCACATCATAATAAATTTTTATTTAAATAGTAAATAAAACAGATTTACTTTTAAATATATTAATATATATATATATATAATATATGCACACATATAAGTATATATGTTTATAATATACACATATATTATTATAATATTTATGTGTTCCTGGTCTCATGTGAACATTTTACACAGTCATATGTTGTTATATATTCCTTTTTTTTTTTTTTTTGTTTTCGATTTAATTTTACGTTATATATATAAGATAAAAAGTTATATTTTAAACAAACAAAAAAAAAAAAAAAAAAAAAAAAAAAAAAAAAGAGAGAAAGAAAAATTAATTTATAAATATTACCTAATTATCTTTTTGATATTATTAGTAATATTACATGTCTATAAATATTTTTAAAATATTAATATTACAATTATGCAATATTTAGTAAAAATAAAAATAAATGAATAAATATACATACACATATATATATATATATATATTTTAATGAATTATTTTTAATTTGACTTTTTCTTATTAAATGCTATATGAATACAAATCATGATCTCTAATTCATAAAAATTATTATTAATAAAATCTATTCATAAACTAATTATACATATATATATATTTATATATATATATAGAAAAAAAAAAAAAAAAAAAACCACGTGAAAGTATAGGTATATTCAGACCCTTTATATAAATGTGGTAATAATAAGATTATTATGAAATGAGGAAAAAATGTTCTTAATATGTGTTCTTGATGTTTTAATATTATAATAAACATAAAATTTGAATTGATCCATTTAAGTGTATGTCAGTCTTATATATGTATAACAATATATTGTATTATTCTATTATATAATAATATATATGTATACACATATATATATATATATATATATATATATATATATATATATATATTTATATTTATAATCTCCTATGCATTGTAATCACTATTTAACATTTCATCTTCTTTTTTTTTTTGGTTTTGTTTCTCCTTGTTTTCTCTATCTTTTTCCTTTTCTATTTCCATATAGCTTTTATATTCCCATCCAGTTCCTCCAGCTTTTATAACTCGACATGTAGAGATATAAATGTTAAGAAACGAAGCTGTAATAAGCACTATAGATAACACAGTAAGTGCTGTTAATAATTTATGTTCAAATGGAATATTATTTGCTGCAAATAGGGCAATAATCAGGAATACAAAAATGACAATATATATACCTAAAAGAAAAGCTACAAACAATGCAACAATATATAACACAATAAAATTCTTAAGTACTAATCCAAGAACTATTAAACATCCTAATATTGCATTAGAAGCTATTGTCATATTTTTATAATCTTTTGTAGTTGAAAAAATTGAGCTAATGCAAATCATGAAATGAAACATGGCTCCTCCAAGACATCCTCCTGCTAAAGGAAAGCAGCAACATTTTTCCATTTTTCCAAACCAACCCATTTTTTCAAATTATTCAATATGTAAAAAACAAATAAAATAACGCAATTATAAATAAATAAAAATATATATTTCTTTAACAAAGGAAAAAATATATCTTTAAAATAAATATAAATATGAATATATATATGTATATATATATATATATATATATATATATATATATATATATATATCTTCTTTTTTTGTTGATTTCTTTTTTTTTTTTTTTTTTTTTGTTAAATCTCTTTATTTCTGGCTCATATATATATGTAGTCACTATAACAAATATTTTGTATATATTTGTGAAAAATTAATAAAAATAAAAAGGAAAATAAAATATAATGATATATGAGCATCAATTTATAAAGATATAATTATATAAATATGAATTAAAATATTAAAACAAAATAATATACACATATATATATATATATATATATATATATATATATATATATAATATTATAAATATTTATTTCTGTTAATTTTAATTTATACAGCTATTTTGTCAATATATATAAATTTTGCCTGAACAGTTCATATCAATTGGACAGACAAAAAGAAAAAAAAAAAAAAAAAAATATTAGAGCCATTTAAATAGCATGTAATAATAACATGAATTTGAAATATACAAAAGTAAAAAAAACTCCAGGTAGCTTTTTTTTTTTTTTTTTTTTTTTTTTTTTTTTTTTTTTCCTTTACCTCTTTCCTTTATTTTACATATATTGCACAATTTTTTATTTTGATGTCAAGCTGAACCTTTTATTGTTTACTAATTTATTTCATTTTAATGATTTCATTTTACACGTCAAAATTTCAGCAAAATCGTCATCATCGTTCAACTTGTTTAATTGTTGAAAATAATACATGATCATATATGCATTATGCTCATTTATATTTTTATAATTAAGTATAACATAATTTCTTATACTATATATAACACTATTGTGGGAGTAATTTAAAATTAAAAAAATATTTAACACTCTTCTTATAACATCTTGAGTTAAACTAAGGTCATGATTGTTTATATAATCATTAATGTCCTGTTCCCATAAATTTAAACATTCAATTAAATTATTTTTTAATTTTACAAAATTATAATTATTTATATATAACATATTATTTTTCCTATTTTGAATATTTCCATTTTCTTTTATAAAACATTCAGAATTGGGTTTAATAAAAATATTATTTATGTCCAATTCATAAAAATTGTATATGTTACCATTATGTTGTTTTTTTTTATATAGTTCACATGATTTATTATTTTGAAATGAATTGTTTATTGTATAACTTTTTAATTTATTATCATCCATATAATCATCACATTTGGACATATAATTTATCATGTCATAACATTTGGGTGTAGTATTTTTTTCATCATACTTGAATATATTTTTTGATTCATAATTTTTTAAAAGTATGGATAAGGAATATAGCATGTATATTTTTAATTCCCTTGTTAACTGCATGTTTTTAACCTTTTCAATAAAAACATGTACAATGGAAGGACAAATCAATATATTGTATCTTGAATATATATATAATATATTACTTATCTGTTTTGATGTTAACATATGTATATAACTAATAAAATATTTATTGAATATATGTATTACATAATTATATAAATTAAAATAATTAATATGATAATTGCATGTTCTGTCATATGATATTGAAACATTCATATTATGAACGTTACTATAATTTATATTATATTTATTATCACAGATTTTATGATTATCTTTTGTATTATTCTCATTATCGTAATCGTCGAAACCTGCAATTTCTTCTTCTTGCTCATTTTCTATGATTTCCTTGAGGGTCGGTAAAAAATGAATACAATTAATTACATCAGAGATAGAGCTTCTATTATATATAACATCTTTAATTTGTATGGTACAAGATTTTAAAATATGATTATAGTTTTTTTTTATTCTCATATATGAATATAATATTCTACATAAGTCCATTAGATTGGCTTGTTCTATTAATTGATTAATTCTTTGAGATAATATTATAAATAAGTTGTCATTATTATATAATATGGTAGCATAACAATATGTAATTACACACAAATCTCTAATATGTACATTATTATACATTACATTATCAATAATAATATTACTAAGTTTAGTATATAAATCATTATCCTTAATATTACATTTTACTAATGCATTAAGAATCATTGATATTTCTACAATGTTATATATTGTGTGTACTTTTTTTTTTAATTCATCTTTTAATAACATTATAATATAATCATCTTCTGTTTTTTTGTTTTGTTTTTTTTTTCTTTTGGAATATGTAGATATTAACATAGCCAAATTAGACGTATTAAAATATTCACATTTCTTTTTTATTAAAGGAATAAAATTATCATATAAATTTGTATCATATCTAACTTTGCTTAAACAAAATAAAAATGAAGCAATATCATTAACTTCAAAATCATTTATTAATTCATAAGATCGTTTTTCTATTCTTTTCCATAATAAATTATTTTGTATATTTTCTTTTAATAACATATTTGAAAAAATACAAAGAACAGAAGAATTCATACGACTTATATTAACAACTTCATTTTCATATGACACACATTCTTCTCTCTCTTTTTTGTATAACCCATTCTTTGTAATATTTGAAATGAATCGATTTGCTAAACACAAATATTTTATTCTACGACCTCCTGTGTTTCTTTTAAACACATTCGTAAGCATAAGCATTGATGTTAAGAAGTTTTTTTTTTTTTTTTTTCTCTCTTTATTTTAATTTTTTTTAATGACATTCAGTTGGTTACATGGAACAAACAAATAAAAATATATACATATAGAAATATATACACATATATATATATATTTATTTATTTTATTTTTTCTCCTGATTTTATTAACCATCTTATTTAAAAATAAGCACAAAAATGTCTAAGTTTTACATGACATTTTTTTTATTATAATTTTAACAAATTGAAAAATACAAACAAAAATATTAAATGATAAAAAAAAAAAAAAAAAAAAAAAAAAAAAAAGGACCAATAAATAATAAGCTTTTTTATTTTAATTATTCTTTAATGCTCTTCAAAAATGTACAAATGATAATATTAACAAAACATACAAATTTTTACTTCTATATTCTATTCATATATATTCGTTCCAATATAATATTCAACATATATATATATATATATTTATTTATTTATTTTATTATTTTATTTTTTCAAATACCAGTTTAACTTTAAATTGTATATCATCCTTATTACAAATATAAGACCATGATATAATATTATCTTGATAGATCATACATTATTATATATTAATTGATCATATTCTATTGAATCATATTTTATTAAATATTAGAAAAAAAAAAAAAAAATTAAAACAATAGACACAACAAAAAAAAAATTAAATATTAATCTAAACAAATTAATTTAATATAAAATATATATATTATACAAACATGTATTATAATGTAGATAACCATAAAATGATATTAATATTGTTATTATGTATACATATTATTTTAATTTACAAATAAATATAGATATATTAAACGTTATTATATATATATAAATATATTTCATTATTCATAAAAATATATATATATATATATATATATATATATATATATATGATTACCATATAATATAAATATATGTGTATAATTTTAGGTATCAATTAAAAATGAATAATTTATTTCAAAAAAAAAAAAAAAAAAAAAAAAAAAAAAAAAAAAAAAAAAAAGAAAAGATAATATCCTTTTAATTAAGCACAAAATTATATATATATATATATATATATAATTATTATATATAAAATAACGAAATGGTTCATTTTTTTTTTAACATATTATATATATATATATATTATATCAAGATAAAAAAGTATATATAATTATATATTTATTTGGAGTGTTCATAAAATGTACATTTATTTTCATCCATCCATATTTATATATATAATATTATAATGTAATATATTTATTATTTTAATATTTATATTTTAAGTACTACTATAAATAATGTACATATATAAATAATATTATATTATTTGAAAGAATGAGGAAATATAATCAGCTTTAGAATATTTTACATAATTGGTAATATTTTTATATTTAAGATATATATCATCAACGTTATTTTATTTAAATCATATATTAATCATATTATATATATATATTATTTATTTATGTATTAAATATTTTCGTTTTTTATTTTATTTCATTTATATATGTTATATATATTTTAATTTTATAAATATTAAAAAAGGAAAATTATTATTTGAAAATATATAATTATTATAAATATATGAAAATTTAATAATTTTACCCTTAAGATATAAAATATAATTTAAAAATATTTACAGAGATAAAATTTTTTTTTTAATAGAATATATTTCTCCAATCCGAAAAAAAAAAAAAAAACAAATAAATAAATAAAATATATATAAAATATATAAAAAGTGTTATATAAAAATATTTATTATTTTATATTATATATTATATATTGTATATAAAGTTACTCATATATATCCAAAATATCAGATAATCAAACAAAATGAAAATAAAAGTGAGGACACTACAAAACAATGAAGAGGAAATTAATGTAGACCCAGATGATAGTATACTTGATATAAAAAAAAAAGTGGAAACAGTTTTAACAGACATGCCAAGTGATAAACAGAAATTAATATTTAGTGGAAAAATATTAAAAGATGAAGACAAAGCAACAGATATATTAAAAGATAATGATATAGTTATTGTAATGGTTACCAGAAGAATTATTAATAAAAATAATACAAAAGAAGATGTAAATAAAGAATCATTAAACAAGATGGATAATAATAATAATCAAAAATCTGATGGAAATACTAATGTAACCACATTAAATACAGAAGAACAAAAGGAGAATAAGGAAAATAAAAATGAAAATACAAATGATAATATATATAATAATTTTAATAATGCTGAATCTATGCTATTAACAGGAGATAAATTAAAAGAATCCATAGATAATATATGTGCTATGGGATTTGAAAAGGAACAAGTAAAAAAAGCAATGATACTTGCTTATAATAATCCTAATAGAGCTATTGATTATTTAACTAATGGATTTCCAAATGAAAATATAAATATTAATACAAATGAAAATATAAATAATGAATCTAATCTTTCTAATTTATTAAATACTGAAAATAATTCTTTATTGGAAGGAAATTCAGCTCATCCATTATCATCAAATGAAGAAGCTTTTAGAAATTCCACATTTTTTAATGCTATCAGAGATATGGCATTATCCAATCCACAAAGATTACCAGAACTTTTACAAATGATCGGAAGGACAGATCCTTCTTTTTTAGAATATATAAGACAAAACCAAACAGAATTCTTAGCAGCTCTTCAAAATTATGGAAATAATTTAAATGATAATGAAGAACATTCAGATGACAATATAAACAACCATTTAGATGATAATCTAGACATGGCAGATGATGAAAATACCATACAAAATGATTCCTTCTTACAAGATGTAGGACAACAAGTTTTATCAGATCCTAATAATGAAAATATTAATATACCTATTACCCCTTTAAATGAAAATGAAATGGAAAGTATTAAAAAATTAGAATCATTAGGATTTCCAAAACATGTAGCACTTGAAGCATTTATAGCATGTGATAAAAATGAAGAAATGGCAGCAAATTATCTTTTTGAAAATATGAACGATTTTGCATCAGAATAATAAAATAAAATAAAATAAAATAAATAAATAAATATATATATATATATATATATATATATAGTAAATATTATATAACAATATTATGTATAAAAATATTCAAATATTATCCGTATACTTATTTATACAATTGGTCATATTTTATATTTTTATAAATATATATGTTCTTGTATTATTAATTTATTTTATATTTATTTATATATATATTTTTCTTATCTTTATAATTTTTATGTTCATTTTTATGTTTATGTTATATTAATTATTCACCTATGATATTTTATTATTTTATTATTTTATTATTATTTTTTTTTTTTAAGTGTTCTATTTACCTCTCATGGAGTCTATATGTGTACCTATAATATGTATATACAATTTATATATATAAAAAATAAAATATTTCTTTTTATATACGTATGAATACTGTTCTACATATTTGTTTAATTTCATGAAACATACACACACACGTAATACGCAAAAACACATACGAAAAACAAAAATATAAAATAAATAAATAAAAAAAAAAAAATAATAAATAAATATATAAACAAATAAACAAACTTTTTTCTTGTTCATCCTAATATTATTATGGATGATTAAAAATATGATGTTACTTTAAGCCTCATATTTAACAAATAAAAATATATCCATATATTGTACATATATGAGTACTAATTATAATTCATATATATGAGTTGCTTCTTTTTTTTTTTTTTTTTTTTTATATTTATTTAATTAAAAAATGGCTAACTATTTAAAACAAAATATATGAACAGGTCAGGCAAAAAAAAAAAAAAAAAAAAAAATACCATTCACTAAGAGTTAACGAGTATGTTCTTAATCATATTATTTGAGAATACAAAATAAATATAATTCATCACACATAGATACAAATATATACATATATATATATATATATATATATATATATATAATATTGTGTTTATTGTATATTTCATTTTATTATTTTTCATCATTTATTAATTATCTTATTTCATATATATATCTCATAAAAATTTATGTAATTCATAGATTTCTTTTGATTTTCAATGAAGAAAAGACCTTTTAAAAAGTTTAGAATTTTATAAATACAAATTTAGGTACTATTATTATTATAACATTTTTTTTATATGAAAAAATTGAAATAATATATTTTAAAAATAATGAATTCAAAATAATATTGAATTTATTTTCTTATTGTACCTTTAAAAAATTTTTAATTTTTTCTATAGTAATATTATTTTTTTATATAAAAAATAAATATCCTTTTTTCTTATAAAAAGTATATATTAAAGGTGTATTGAATTTATACCTATATATATATATTAAAATTGATTTACTTTTTTTTTTTTTTTTTTATCATTTGAAAATAAAAATATTTAACACATGTCGTACTTAATAAAAGGATAACAAAAGAAAAGAAGAAAAAAAGGAAAATAATTTGTCAAATATTAATATTAAATATATTATTCATATTGAATGCACATAGAGGAAAATGGTTAAAAAAAAAAATAAATATAGAAAATGTTCTATGTAATTTTTTTTTTTTAATATATATATATATATTATGTATATATAATATTTTTATATATCATAATATAAAAAAATATATATACACTTTTAAAAACGATATGTTATATATATATATATATATATATATATATATATATATATATGTATATATATTTATACTCATAATACAATGGTACACATATTTTTATAAATATATATATTAATTAGGGTATATAAATTTTATATTATATACATTAATTAAATATAAACAGAAAATACATATATATAATATATATATATATATAAACATGGGAAAAGGAAGTTTTAAAAATATTATAAAATATCAATAAATCAGATTTATTATATGTAAATATATATTATAATAATATACATAACATAATGTTTATCTATTTTAAAAGTACAAAAAAGATATATAAGTATTTATGTTCCTTAAATATATTTAAAAAAAAAAAAAAAAAATTTTAAATATGATAATGTTTATTTTATATTAAATAAAATAGGATAAAAAGGAAACTTGAAAAAATAAAAAAATGAAATGATGGTATTTGTATTATAAATAACATTAAGTGTTCTCTATTTTTTTTTTTTTTTTTAATTTTTACTATGTAAGAAACTATGTATACAATAATATTTATATATGAATGAAAATGTATATAAATATGCTCAAAAAAAAAGTACTATTTAATATATACATATAATATATATATATATGTTTATTTTATGTTTTTGTGAAAAATGAATAGTAATTATTATTAAATATATATACATGTGTTTTTTTAATTTAAAACTTTGTTTTTATAAATATTACAAATGTATTTATATATATAAATGTATACATACAATATGATATAAATAATATGTATTATATATATATAAAAATATAATAATTATTATTTATTTTTTCTTCATAACTATATATATATATATATATATATATATATATATATATAATTATAATATAATATAATATAATATAATATATTAATATATATATATATATATATATATATATATATATATAATATTTTATAAATAAGAAATTTTATATAATATGCATACATACTTATTTTACTATTATATTATAAAATAATAAATATATATTTATTAAATATATATATCAATAATAAGTATAATTAAATATATATATATTATATACTTTTAAACAATTATAAAAAAAAAAAAAAAAAAAAAAAAAAAGGGATATATGTATATATATTATACATAATACATATTATATATATATAATTATATAATACATTAAAAATAATGTATACATATTATATAAATAATATATAAATAAATTTATTTTAATACATTTTTAATAACCCTTATATTTCTTTTTAATATTCATTTAAAAAAGTATTTTTCTATTCAACCTTTAAAAAAATTTTTTTTTTTTTTTTTGTTCAATTTTATTTAAAAGAAAAATAAAAAAAAAAATACATTTTTTATTTTACAATTAAAAAAAAAAAAAAAAATAATAATAAATACATATAAAAAATATATATATAATGTATATATAATATATAAAATATATTTATTTATTTATATAAAAATATAATACTTTTAATATAATTATTTTTTATATACATATGTTTATACATATATTTATAAAAAAAAATATAATAATTGTAAATATTATTTTAATTACATATAAATATATATATATAATATATATTTATATATTTCATGTTTATATATTTTTATTTATTTTTTTTAAATAAAGTTAAAAAAAAAAAAAAAAAATTAAGTATAGATATATTTATATTGTGAATATTTATTTTTTTTTTATTATATCATAAAAAAGGATTGAGGGACTAAAAATTTATATATATATTATAACATATATTTAAAAAAAAAAAAAAAAAAAAAAAATTAACACAGAAAGATAAAGAAAGTAAGAATAATCAAAACTGCCAAAAATAAAAAATAATAAATATATATATATATATATATATATATATATATATTATATATTTATGAATAAAACTATATATATTAAAATATATATAAATAAGAATACAACAAGAAATATTAAAAATAAAATACATACTGTAAGAATTATTATATAATAATATTTTTATATGGACCACAAAAAAAGAAAAAAATCAGAAGAGTTATAGATATTTTTAAAAAGTAAAAAATTTTTAAAATAAAAAGTTTTGGAGTAGTAAAAATTATTTTATATTTTTGTATCACACTATATGAAATTATTATTATTTATATTTATAGCATAATATTTTATGAATTTATATGTATATATATAATTATTCATTTTATAAATTATATATATTTTTTTTTTTTACCATACATTAATATATATATATATATATATATATATATATATATATATATATATAATATATATATATAATGTTAAAGCATTGATATAAAATAAAAATATTTTATATATATTATTTGATGTGTTTATTATACATAATTTTTTTATAAGGTGACAGATTATTAAAGAGTAAAAAGTTATAGAAGTAAAATGAATTAACCTTGCTGACCAATTTTTATATAATCCTTATCTCCTTATATAAGGTTTCATATAGTGTATTGATTTTATGTTTAGTTGTTTTTATTTCTTTTGAAAATAATAAAGTACAGTATATTTTGTTCCTTTTTTTTTTTTTTTTTTTTTTTTTTTCTTTTTTTTTTTTTTTTTTTTTTTTTTTTTATTTAATTGAGAAAAAAAAAAAAAAAAATAAAGATAGAAAATAAAGCAAGAAATATATATAAAGAGTAAAAGAAAAAAAAATATAATAATAATATTAGAAATAAGTAAAAATATATATATATATTATTATTATTTTGATAAATATATAGTTGCCGTATTAAGAGGAATTTGTTAAATTAGCACGTATAAATTGGATATCATATATGAACATATATATATATTTATATATATATAAATATATTCATTTAAGTATTAAAAATTTACATATTTATAAAAAGATATAGCATTGCACATCCTGAGAATAATAAAACTTATTGCAAATTATATACAGAGAAGAATATTTATTTTAAAAGCTTAAGAAAAAAAAAATTGTTATCATTCTGTTTAGTAGGAAGAATATATAAAAAAATCAGTATCCACAAAAAAAATACATATATATATAAAAATATATTTATATATATATATATATATATATATTTTTTTATATATATTTTATGTGAGTATATAATTTTAGAGTTTATTTGTTGATCGAACATAATATAATCACATTATTATCAATAAATTTATAATTTTGAATATTAAGATTTATTTATATACCTTGTAAAGATGGGAAGAAAATCTACCACTTCATCAATTTTAGAAGAAAAGCCTGTAAACAAAAATAGCGGAGTTGTAAGTAATATGAAGGATGCCCTTATGAATGATAAGAAACAAGGAGGATCTAAATTAAATGAGAAGAAAGGAAGCAGAGCTACCGAATTATCAAGTAATGCTCATATGAATGGAAATATTCAAAAGAAGAAAGAAGATAATGAATTAGAAAATAATAAGAAATCTGTACATATGAATAATGTAGAAGAAAATTGTATTATTAAAAGTAAGGATGCGGTTAAAGGAGGAGAAGAAAAAAATGAAGGACAAGCTAAGAAAAAGAATAATAATAATAATAAGAAGAAAGCTACAAAAGAAAATGACATGAACCAAACAAATGAATCTGGAAATACAAATGAAGACAAAAAGAAAGGAAATGAAAAAAATAAAGGATCAAATAATAAGAAATATGTAGGAAATAAGGATGAAAATAATAAAGTCGAATTAAACGAATTAACAAAAAATAATAACAACACAAATGCTATTAACAGTAATAATAATAAGAAAAAAAATAACAACAAAAATAAAAATAACAACAACAATAATAATAATAATAACAATAATAATAATAATAATAACAATAATAACAACAATAATAGCAACAACAATAATAACAATAATAACAATAACAGTGATGTAAAGAAAGACTGGAAAAAAGAAATCAAATTAAAAGAAGATGAAAGAAAAAAAGCAGAAAATGATCTTAATAAAAAATTTGCTAAAATTAACAAATCAGATAATTATAAAAATATTAATGATAGAAAAGAAGCTGAAATGAAAAAGAAAACAGAAATAGAAAATCTTATCAGTACTATTAATTCAACTATATCTAGATTTAATGGTCAAACTACAAGACCAATAAATATGAAATTATCATCAGCTGATATGGAGAATAAATGTAAAGATGCCAAATCTAAAAAGAAAAAAATAAATCCAAAGAATTTAGAAGAAATTGAAGAAGCAAATACATATATTAATTATTTAGAAGAACAATTAAGTATTACTAAAAATTATGAGAATTTTAAAAATTTTCAAAATAGATTAATAAATTTAAGAAAAACATGTGAAGAGAAATTAAAAGAAAATTTAAAAAGTATGAATGAAACGAAAGTTCAAGAAAAGAAATTAAGATTTGTAGATAAAATTATTAAAATGAAAAAAGAAAAACAAAATGTTGATATATCAGAAGCAGATATTATAAGAAAAGATTATGCTATTGCAACAGATACATATAATATTTTATTAAGACCATATAATTTTCTTAATCGTATCCAAACTAAATATTTTGTATATGTAGATAATAAATTATCTTCAACAAGTAATAATAATATGAACAACAATAATAATTTAAATAATAATAATAATAATAATAATATGAATAATATGAATAATAACACCGTCGGTTTTAGTTCTTATGATAATAAAACAAATTTACATATTGCTGGATGTAAAGAAGATATCGAACAATTTATTTTTTACTTACAAAATGTAGATTTTAATTCAGAAAATAAAAATTTTGTAAATCTAAGTAATAAAATTTTTAAAATTATGCTTAATATGTATGATGGTAGTTTTAAAAGAATGGAAGAAGATACAAATGTATTCGTTCATGTGGATAATGATATATTATATTATTGTGGTATGAAAAATGATATTGAGAATTTAAAAGAATTAATAGAAAAAGCAACAAATAACGAAAAAAATTTAGCTAGTAAAAATATTTCCAAAAATATTAAATTAGATTCTATACTAGCCAGAGGATTTAATAAAAGTATCTTAAAAGAAATAGAAACAAAAACAAACACATTGATCAGAATGAATTATGATGCAAAAACATTTGATGCATCAGCTACTATTAAAGGTAGTAAAGATAGTGATATTGAAGAAGCAGAAGAAAAATTAAATGAAATATTAAAAAATCTAGACACAGAATTTGTTCCTTTTGAAGAAAAAGAAATCTTTTCTTTATATAAAAAATGCTCCTATGAATTAAATGAAATACGTAAAAATTTAAATCTATTTATAATACGTCAAGATAATGGTTTAAGCTTAGTAGGAAAAAAAGATAATATAACAAAAGCTTTAGAAATTTTAGAATATTCTAAAAATATTATATCCAACAAAACTGTAAAAAAAAAACTAACAGAAGAAGAAGCTTTCTTGTTTAATTCTAATTATAGAGGACAAATCAAAGCAAAAACAGGAGCAGAAGTTAAAATATTTAATAAAACAAATCACAAAGAATTAAATATAAGTGGAAATAAAAATGATATAGATAAAGCATTAGAAATGATTGAAGAATTATTAAAAAAAAGAAAATCTACACAAGTAGATATTAACGAAAAAGTTATAGCATTATTATTATCATCTAAAGCACAAAAAATTAAAGATATTGAAAAAGATACATGTACAAGTATACAAATTAATAAAACTAGTCATGTAGCACAAATATATGGACATGAAGATAATATACATCTAGCTAAAGATGTTTTAGAAAATTTAGTTCAATCAGAAACTAAAGAAGGTAAAGAAGGAAAATTCATACCAAATAATTTATATGTCACTGTAGAAATGAATGTAGAAACTGAACATATTGGTAGTGTTATTGGTAAAAAAGGTAGAACAATAAATAAAATACAAGAAGATACCTTTGCCAAAAAAATACATATTGATAAAGAAAATAAAAAAATCTATATACATGGAACACAAAAAACAGTAGATGCAGCACAAAAGGAAATACAAAAAATTCTAAATAGAAGCAAAGAAGAAAGTGCAAATAATAATAATAATAGTAGTAGTACAAATGGTGCATTAAATAATTCTTATCATGAATCAAGATATAATAATAATAGACATTCTAATAATTCTTCATCTGCACATCATAGAAAATCTCATAAAAGTACATCCAGATCTGCTCCTAGATCTAGTCATAAATCAGAATCAAAAACGAAAGGTGTCTATATTAATACAAATGATGAAAAAGCTTTTCCAAGTCTCCATGATGTAACCAATATGCAATCAAGAAAAAGCAAAAGGCTATCACAAATTAATCAAGCACCTACTAGTACAAAGAAAAATGAACAAGTATCACAAACAGACAAGGAACCAAACAAAAATGAAGAAGACAAAGACAATCAACAACAAAATGATGTGAATGTAGAAGAAGATGTAACAAAAAATGAGACACAAGAAAAAGAAGAAGAACAACAACAAGAAACACAAAACGACAAACAGGAAGAAAATGAAGAAGTAGAACAAACAGAAAAGGAGCAACAAGAAAAAGAGACAGAACAAGAACAAGAACAAGAAGAACAAATAAAAAAAGAATCAAATGAATCTAATGAAAATTAAAATATTATAAAATTATTATATATTCATAATATATATTATAAAAGGGAAAACAAATATATATAAACATTTTATACAATTATAAATATCTCGCTCATATTATATATATATATATATATATATATATATATATTTGTATTTATGTTCTGCTTTATTCATTTTTAAACTTTAATATATAAATATATACGTTCAATTTATACATGTGTATTTAATTACTTCAGACTATATAATCAGTATGATAATATATATATATTAAAAAAAAAAAAAAAAAAAAAAAAAAAAAAAAAAAAAGTATATAGTATAAATAAATAAATATATATATATATATATATATTTATATTTATATTATGTACTACCAAAAAAAGAAAAAAAAAAAAAAAAAAAAAAAAAAAAATTATATAAAATTAAAAATTAAAAGAAATATAATAATAAAATATAAATATTAATATAGATATATATATTATTTATTTATTTAATATACATACGATATATTATATATGTGATAATAATTGAAAAAAAAAAAAAAAAAAAAAAAATACATATATATATCCAAATTAAAATTTAAAATATATGCATGTGGTGTTTTGTATATACGTCTATTTAATAATTTATAATATGGAAAAATACATATATAATTATCTCAATATATATATATATATATATAAATAGATATATTTAAATACCAATTTATTGTATTGTTTTAAATTTTTTAACTACTCATTTAATATAAAAATGCACCTTTTTATAATATTTTGATCACATAATAATATATATATAGTTAAATAAATAAAATTAAACTCATTTTAAACACGAACATTTTTAACTTTACTAAATAATTTTAAGACTATTAATATTTATAAGAACATGAAATAATATAAAATTTAAAATGCTCCTATTATATATAGAGCAGTAAAAAATATATATGACTTATACTATTTATTATATATGAAAAAAATGTGGATTAAATTGTATCTCTTTTTTTTTATAAGAGGTAGAAAAAAAAGTACGAATATTTATAAAATATATATATATAACAAAATATATATTTTATTGTTCTATATTTTGTCATAATAATTTATAGACAATATGAACACATTTTTTAATAGATAGTGCTTGATATATATTGATCAATTTTATTTTTTTTTTCTCCTTAATAATATTATTTTATATGAACTATTAAAATATATATATATATATATATATATATTCTTAAAAATTTAATATATTACTTATAAAAATGTGTTAATGGTTAATTTATATATTCATTTAAAAAATATATATATATATATATATTATATATATTATAATATATTGAACATAAAAAAAAAAAAAAATAATTTACTTGGATTTATTCCAATCGAAATATCTTAAATTAAAAATATAAAAAGATATACAAAAAAAAAGAAAAAAAAAAAAAAAAAAAAAAAGAAGACAAAATTATGATTTTACTTTTTCGAAATGTTTTGTTAATATCATCATTTTATTTGTGGCATTGTGAAGACTAGCCAAAAAATTATCCTTTTCCCATCTAGTCCACTTCCTACTCATCTTATTAATGCAGAACTAATTTAAAATAAAATAATAAATAAATAAATAAATATATATATATATATATATATATATATATATATATATATATATATAATTTTGAATATCACATAAAAAATATATACAAAACCATATGTGGTTACAAGGGGGTGGAAAAAAATATTTTTGTCTTACCTCAAAATTGTCAACATCGGCAACATAAGTTGATGACTTTAATTTTTTAATTATGTTTAAATATTTGCATATACTATTTAAAAGATGTTCTTTTGACAAGTGGAAATTTTTATAAAATACATAAGCATGTGCTAGAAAACCTATAAAAAAAAAATCATCATAAAATTAAATATAAATATATAAATATAAATATATATATATATATATATAAACAATTTATTCTTTATTGTTTTACTTATTTTATTTTCTTCACATAAATTCTCAAGATGAGAAATATATTCCATACAATATTCACTGGGTGACACATCATCACTATTCTATAAAAATAAAATAAAATAAAATAAATATTATATATATATATATATATATATATATATATATATATGTGTAGAATTATACTGTGTTACTATTTATGGAACCAAACAAAATAACAACATTTTAACTTCTTAATTTTTTTTATTTTTTTATTTTTTTATTTTTTTATTTTTTTTTCTTTTAATTACCTCAACTACCGATGACACATATATAATATCATCATACAAATAATTTGTCAGTTGCATAGGGCCATTATAAATAAGGGTTGAAAAATAAGTTTTGTTTTCCAAGAAAAGATCATCAATTTTTAAGAATATGTTATATAAGTCCATAAGAAATTGTAAAAATGTCTATTAAAAGAAATAAGAATTATGTAGCAAATATGTACAATATAAAATTTAAATATTTACATATACATATATATATATATATATATATATATATATATATATATATATATATATATTTGTTTTATTTTTATACTTGTCTCGTAAAATCAGAATTATAATCATTTATATTTCTAAAGATTTCCTTATTTTTTTCTTTCTCTTTCAAATTCTCATTTTCTATTTTGGCTAACGTCGGTAGTACTTCATTTCTTACAAAAAGGCTTGAAAAAAAAAAAAATAAAATAAAATAAAATAATAAAATATATAATATATAATATATAATATACAATTATATTGATATAACATTTTACAGATAACTCAATTGGAGAGTTTCCAATATGTACACAAGAATAATTAAATAATTAAATAATTAAATAAATATAATTATATATATTATTTATCATATATGTTAATTTTATATTAATAATATTTTTTTTTTGTTTTATTTGTTCTTACTGAGTTTCGTGATAATTATATGTATCTCTCAAATTATAGTTTATATTATTTTTGTCTACTCCACTTCTTTTCCTATAATCATTTATTCTTTGTATTTGTATCTCTTTATAGTTTATAAATTTCTTAGCATAAAGATTGTAATGTCTTTTCTCAATGATATTTCTATTTAAATATCCTAATGGGCCTTTGAAAAACTTCTTTCTTTGTTTATAATGATATATCTTTTCATTATGTATGTTCGAAAAAAATGTAAACATCAATATAATAATCTTCGTTATCATATTTTACATCTTCTCACATTTTATCAATTCTTACAATAAAATAAAAAATAAAAAAAATTAATGATAAATGGAAAAATATATGTAAATTCAAATGGAAGAAATAAAAATGTGTATGAATAAAATATATACATATATATATATAATATTATGCATATAATATTTTAATATATTTATTAAATTTTCGTACTTCACATATTTAAAACAATTTAACAAATGAAATTATATATAGGTTATTATTAATTTACTTTTTAATTATGCATTTTCAAAAAAAAAAAAAAAAAAAAAAAAAAAAAAAAAAAAAAAAAAAATACCATAATAATTATATAATAATTATATAATATAATACATAAATATTATATCATATACATTTTAATTAAAAAAAATGTATATAAATAAATTAATATTATATATGTATATATTATATATATTATATATAATATTTTGTTGTTACAGTTAAAATAAATATACGTGATTACATATATATAATATATATAATTTTTCTTTATTTAACAGATTATGTAGTCATGTATATTTTCTTGCATAAAACATAATTTTGGCTATATGTACAAATTTGAAAAAAACAAAATTGATATAATATATTTTTATACTTTTTATTTTTTTATTCTTTTGTTTTTGTATTTGGATGAATTATGTTTTTAAGTTGGATATTTATATAAAATTTTAAATATAAATATAATATATATATATATATATATATATTATTTATATAACATTTCATTATATATATATATATATAAAACAGCTCCAATTTTAGTAACACAAATTACCATACAACATATATTATATATATATATATATATATTTATTTTTATATATTTTTATATATATATAATATTTCTAAACGGTACACTTTTAAAATATACAACATAATTTTGTTATATTTTTTTAATCAGTTTATTTTTATATGTATATGTTTATTTTTTTGGTACTTTTCCTTATTGTTTTCTCACTTTTACAACTTTAGAAAGTGGATACTTTTTTCTTCTGAATCAAAAAAATTCGTCCTTTTTATGTCCATCAAATATATATATATATTAATATTTATATGTATTTATTTATTTATTCATTTGTTTATATAATCAAGATGAAATAAATTTAAAAACAAAATAAAAATATATGTTACTTCATCTTGTAGAATAACGTAACATTTATTTGAAATTTCAGTACGTGTATATATATATAGATAAAAATAAAAAAAAAATATATACATATTATATGTATATATATATATATTTATATATTTATTTATTTATTTATATATTTATATTTATTGTCGAAAAGGAGATCAAAATATACATACTCAATAATATATATATATATATATATATATATATATATTTATATTTATGTATGTATATTTAAATTTTTGCACTTATATATGCTATACCTAAGAATGAATGGTGATAATAAATATGTAAAAAATAATAGTAGACATAAGGAGAAAAATAAATTAAACAATAATATAAAAGAAGAAAAAGAAATATTAAATATTAATAACAGTGATGTAGAAGTATTGAATAAAACTGAATCGTGTGAAAGTTGTGAAATTAGTGTTAGTAGTCCTAGAAATATAAATGAAGAGAAAAATAAAAAGAAAGATAATAAAAAAAATAAGAAAGGTACTAAAGTAAATTATTTAGTTAATTATAATAGATATAAGCCAACTAGAATACATTTATTTAAAAAAAAATGTAGTTATCCATATGTAAAAAAAAATATTAATCAATATATTAATTGTAATTTTAGATATTATGTAAAAGAAAAAAATTATTTAGTTCAGAATATTGATGAAAATATAAAATGGGATCAAATTGAAAAAGTGGATTATATTATATATGATAATACTTCTTTAACTTGTCCTATATGTCTTGAAAATAATATTATATCACCTAGAATAACTAAATGTAGACATATATTTTGCTTTTTTTGTATTTTAAAATATTTTATTAATGAAGAAAAAAAGATATGGAAAAAATGTCCAATCTGTTTTGATATCATTAGTGAAAACGATCTACGTATTGTCAAATTTCATTATGTTAAAAATTATAATATCAATGATAAAATTAATTTATGTTTATTATATACAGAAAATAAAAAAATAAACATAAAATCAGATAGATTAGATTTTAATAATAATTTTAATATTACTAATAATTATTTTATAAAAGATAATAAAGTTATCAATTATAAATATTTTGTAAATATAGATTATATGAATGAAAATCTAACAACTGTTAGTCAAACTCATTCAGAACAAATACTTAAATTAAATCTAAATTCTGGAATACAATTTTCAAAACTTTTTTATATATATAATCCCTTATCTATATGGATAAAGGATTTATGTATTTTTAATCTTATTCTCACAAACAAAAATTTTAAATTCGTTGCATCAGATGATCATGTTATAGAAAAAGCTATAGCACATATTAAATTTAAAATTAGTGAATATCTAAATATACCTTTAGACAGGTTAAATCCAAAACTTAAAATCGATCAAAATAATTTTGACTCATTCTATTTGTATGACAATCTAGCCCACGACGTTTACGTAATTAAAAAAAAAAAAAAAAAAAAAAAATTAATCATGATAATACATATATATATATATATATATATATATATATTTGAATGATTGATAGCTTATAAATGTTTTATTGAATCCACTTCAATAATTTATTTTTTATGACTTATTCAATTTTATAGGAAAGCATTGAACAAATAAAAAATGAAATGCAATTAGAAATGGAATTGACCAAAAATCAGAGGGCTACAAATATTAAAGTACCTATATCGAATACAAACAAAAAGAAAAACCAGGACGTGACCGATTCGAAAGATTTAAATCGTAACAAATAAATGATAATATATATATATATATATATATATAGATGTATGTACATTTATGATGAGTATATATATGATCTCATTTTTATGGTATGTAGCATTTTACATAGATAAAAATTAATTTTTTATTTTAGAAATATATTTTTATCAGTGCATTGACGGACAGTGCATATTCCTAGATCCATTTATTTTGAAGTAGATATAAACATTTATATACACATACTCATTTAATTGTTATAAAATAAATGTTAATTACATATTTGTGCTATTTACAATTTTTTGTTATATTTTAATTTTATTTTCTTTCTTTTTTTCCTTAGTTTATTGTTTTATGAATACGATCAGGATATGAACAAGCTCCCGAAATTTTTATGCAATAAAAAAATAACACATATTGAATCATTCGAACTAGATGAGAAAATAAGAAAAAGGTAATTGCTCAAAATTATATAAATAAATATGAACAAAATAAAAGAATAATTAAATGTGTATATAAATCAATATTTATATGAATAATAATATATGTATTATTATTTTATTATTATTTTATTTTATTTTTTTATTTTTAGATATTCAATATTATCGCACTTGCCTCTAGGTGTTTATGTCTTATTTGTTTCAATCAATATAGGTTAAATTTATGAATAACACAAATTATATAAAAGATAAAATTTTACCCATATATATATATATATTATGTGTGTGTATTTATTTTATTTAGATGATATGTTGTCCAATAGAACAAAGGAACATTTCTCAGTAAGTTTAATCTTATATTTTCCTTGTATTTATTATTTTGTTCTTTAATACTTTGCTTATATATTTGATATAACCTTATATTTTTTTGTAGAAAGAAATAGCTGTACAAAAAAATAAACATCTCAATATTATGAAAAGAAAAATTAAGGAGGAAAAGTACTTGAAACTTTTAGCAGTAAGAAAAATAAAGATGAAATATTTTTTCATTTATTAGTATATTTTTAAAATAAAATAATGTATAAATATAAAAATATGTATAAAGGAAACCAATTGTCCCTATTATAATAATTATATTTAATTTTTTTTTTTTTTTTTTTTTTCTTCCTTAGGATGAAGAAATTAATAGAAAAGAAAAAAGTTATTGGAATTTAACCAGCAACAAAATTGTAATGGCCAATACAGAAAATTGTTTAAACTCCAGCATATCGAGGTAATAAAATATATATATATATATATATATATATATATATATATATATATATATATATATAGTAACATATATGTGATGATTCATTTTATAATAATCCTTCTTATTTATATGCTATCATAGTGTTATTATATTTGTACATTTGACATATATCTATATATATATATTTAGTATCTCCTTTTTTTTTCATACATTTTTGTTTTCAATTATTTTATAAAGATATTCAAAAGAAGAAGGAAAAAAACATTTCCATGGAGAGTTGAACGAACAATACTCTTATGAACCTAGCAATGAACATTCATATGATTATTTACCTGATGAGTCATATAAATATGTAACTCAACACTCATACGATTATTTACCTGAACAGCCATCTAAAGAAGATAATTCCTGTAACAATGAAAATTTATTATCAAAGAAAATGATAGATATAGATCATTTAAATGATAAAAAAGAAGGGAATGAACATTCAAATTATATGGAGAATAAAAAAAGTGTGAATGAATCTTCCAAAAAAAAAAAAAAAAAAAAAAGTGCAGGAAACAAAAGTAATAGTATATCTCCTCGTAGTAATGTAGAAATAAATAATTCAAATGAAAAAAAGGTAGAAGTACCAAAAAGAAGTTTTCTTGAAATAGCTAAAAAGAAATGTGATGTTAATGAGAATAAAGTACAGATGGAGAAAAAAAATGATGAAAATTTAAGCATTGGATCTGGACCTGTCAATATTAATTTGTTAGATTTGATAAATAATAAAAAATCCAAAAAAAAAAAAAAAACGAAGTAATGGAATTAAAATGAAAATGAACTTATATTTGTGATTATATTATATTATTATTTTTTTTTTTTTTTTTGTGTTTTTAAATAAGTTCCACCATAAAAGTGTTCTTTCTTTCTATATATATATATATATATATATATATTTTTGTTCTTGTTTTTGTATACTTGCTTTTAACGTATATTAATTTAATCCCTTTATTTTATTTTATTTTATTTTTTTGTGTGTGTAAATGGTTTATCCCATATTTTAATTTCAAAAATAATTGTTCCCGTTGTAAACATTTATATATATATATATTTAATGTTAATTAAAAAAAAGAAAAAAATTCATTTTATTTTGTCCCATGTTTTTGTTAATTTTTCATTTTTTTTTTTTTTTTTTTTTTTTGTTTTGTGCTTTATAATTTTGATGGTAAATTTTTGTTTGATTTTCTTCTATATATTCTCATTGAATAGAATATATTATGTTATTTTTAAAATGATGATAATATGTATCTTATTTTTTCTTCTTTTTTTTAATTACACAAAAAGTAACATTTTTAAAATATATAATATTGATAATATTTTTAAATAATTCAATGATATAAACTAGTATTTTTTTTTTTTTTTTTTTTGTTCGAAAATTTATTTTTGACAAGTTATATGTTAAAAAAAAAGACATAATGGAAAATATAATTTTATCTTATAATGAATAAGTTGCTAAAATGCACATTTGAAATATTTATAAATTAAAAAGAAAATGAATTATTTATATATATATAGACAAAAAAAAAAAAAAAAAAAAAAAATCAAATAAATATATAATAATTAATATATAAAATATACACAAATAGGTGTTCATTAATGTCATAATTCCAAATGTGGAATTATTTTGTATAATCATTTTAATTTAAAATTAGAAAATAAATATATAAATAAATAAATACCTTTTTGAATTTTTATAATTCTATATGTTATATTTAATATGCATATATTCATCACTTTTTTTTTTTTTTGTAGTGATTATTATTAAGTATATAATATAAATAAAAAAACATACATATATATATGTATATTTTTTTTTTTTCTTTTATCATCATTATTGTACCTTTTGAATATCGTTTAGATAATTTTTTTCTAGAAAAGCTTGTTTGGATGCTTCTAACTTATCCTTTAATTGTATATAAAACATAAGATCATTATTTTGTACTTCCTTAGAAAATGATTTTTGTTCTATTGTTTTAGTAAGTATTGCAATTTTATCATCGAGAAGTTTAATTTTCTCTTCATTTGTAAAAGAAGAATATAGAATATGAGCTCTTTCTTTATGTGAAACATGATTTGGATCATTTATATTTTGTATAAAATTATGTTGATATTGTTCTTCATCTTCTTCTAGAAATTCGAAAGAATCCTCTAATAATTTTCTATAAAGCTTATCTACTTTAAAAACTTTAGTATTTTCATTTTTATCTTGTTTTGTTTGATATCCTAAATTTTTATATAAACTACTTACTGAAATATTACGATTAAATAAAGGATCATTTTCTTGATTCTTTTGTTCTATTTTATTTTTAAAATCTGTTTCATTTAAATATGTACTTTTTTGTTGTAATTTCATTAACCAGTATATATTTTTTTTTTTTCTATTTGATTGTCTTTTAAATAAAATAGATTGTGTAACTTTTTTTTCTAAAGATAATCTATCTTTTAATATAGCTCTTCTTTTTTTATCTTGTAATATTCTATCTCTAATTTCTTGTCTTCTTTTTCTTTTATCTTCTTTTGTTTGTAACAATAATTTTAATTGTTTTTCTCTTTCTTCATTTGTAACTTCACTCAATTTATGTAAATATTGTGCTCTATATATTTTTCTTAAATCTCTCATTTGTCTTTCCCACATATATAATTCACATTGATAAGGTGTTATACCATTATACATTTTATTATATAATTGTTGATATACACTTTCATTTGATAATAAAAATTCTAATCTTCTTTCTAATACTTCTCTCTTTACTTTGGGTGCTTCAATAACTTCTAATAATTTTTCAGATTCTCTAACCTTAGGTCTAGGAATCATACGAGGCAATCCTATGTCACAAAATAATCTTTCTTTTTCTTTTAATCTAACTAACCGTTTCACTGGATTACAAAAGGGTCCTATTTTTCTCTGTGGCTTTTCCCTCAGTTGTGCTCTCTTAAACTTCCCTATAAAATAAATAAAATAAATAAATAAATATATATATATATATATATATAAAGTTTATTCATATATATTATTATTATTTAATACAAATTATATGTTTCACATAAAGGAATAAATAAACTTAACCACAAAAAGAACAAAGCTTACACAATATTAATATATATATATATATATATATATATATATATATATATATATGTATGTATATTTTTATTTTTTTTTCTTTTCAATTTATCCTACCGAAAACTCGCATAAACCTTGATGCGTATATAACTCGCTGGAAATTATTCATATAGCTCATTATGACATACTTTAAAAAAGGTAAATATGGAAATATAAAATGTAAAATATATATATATATATATATATATATTTATGTATGTATTATATTTTGCTGTTTTCTCCAAACATATTTCTATGATTTTAAAACGATGGTGAAATTTTTTCATCAAAATTATAAAATAACCACGAGAAATATGAATCATATATTTTTCTTTTATTTCTTTTTTATTAATCTCTACATTATCATATCATTTTTTAAAAAGAATAATAATTTTATTCATATAAATGTCGACTTTTTCAAATATATACTATAAATATATTATATATATATATATATATTTTTTTTTTATTATATAAAAGCTTAATTAATTAATCAGTTAAATGATCTACACATAAATATATAAATATATACATATATATATTTATATATATATAATATTATGTAGGTTTCAAAATTTTACTTTTTTTCTTTCAAATAACATTTAATTAGTTTTTCATTTATTATATTAATTATACGACAAAATGTAAATTAATAAAAAAAAAAAAAAAAAAAAAAAAATTATAAATAAATATTCTTATATGTGAAACATATAATATATATATATATAAACTATTTTAGTTTCTTTCCACTTCCACTTGCTACTTTTTCTTTTTTTTTTTTTTTTTTGGGTTTCTTACTTCTTAACATATTTCCTTTACCTTTCGATAGGTTAAAAATTTGGTACATAAATTTATATGCCCCACTTTTTATGCACCTATGTACAGTATTTTGGAAAAATAAAAAATATTGAGAATTTTCTTTTTAGAAGTACACACAAAAAATAATATAATATAAAAATATATGAATATAAATATATATATATATATATATATATATATATATTATAAATAGATATATTGCACATATATCTTCTAAATTAAAAAAATAGTTAATCTTTATTAATTTTTTTTTTTTTTTTTTTTTTTTTTTTTTAAATGTTATACATTCACCCTCCATTTGTTAACACAGTCCACTTTCTAAATTCTTTTTTTTTTTACTACAAAAAAATATATATATGTAATCGTATAAATATAGACTATATATACACATAAAAATGTCGACATAAACTATAATTTTTTTTTTTTTTTTATATGTAAATAATTAAAAATATATATATATATATATAATGATAATATTTTTCCTATGAAATATATATTTATAAAAAAACAAAAAAAATCTGCATATCATATTAAGAAAAATATTCAGTTATTCTGGTCGATATATGTTAACGTCCATAGATATAATTACACAAACGAAAATATGTCTAATCTATAATATAATATAAATAATATAATAAGAATTATATTTTTTTTTTTTTTTATTTACTTATTTATTAAACTTATTATTATTCACATTTATATCCTTTAAACAATGAAAAGATTTTTTGTGTTATTTGTTATTTTTCTTGTGCATATATGGTCAGAAAATGTTAATACCTTTAAATGTTATCGTTCGAAGAAAAAAAAAAATGGACATCATATTAAGCGCCATATAACAAACGATGAGGAGAAAAAAAATGAATATAGTTTTCTTATGCTAGGTAAAGAAAACGAAGAAGAAAATAAAGACAACAAAGAAAACAATCAAAATGTAAATAAAGATAATAATGATAACAATAACAGTGAAAAAAAAAATGAAGAACAAAACCATAACAATGAAAAGAAACAAGAAGAATCAACTAATAACAACAATAACAATGTAGAAAATAATAAAAAAGAAGAAGAAAATCATAATAACGAAAAAAAAACAGAAGAACAAAATAATAATAACGAAAAAAAACAAGAAGAAGAAAATCATAAACAAAAAAAAAATGATATGTTACCACCAGAAAAAAAAATTAATAAAGAAAATTTATTAGAATATGGTACTCATGATAAAGAAGGACATTTTATTCCTTCCTACAAAACATTAACGGACGAAATTTTATCAACAAATAATGCTATGGTAACACAATTAAAATGAATAATAAATAAATATATATATATATATATATATATATATATATATATATATATATATGTGTGTGTAAAATATATTTATATTTTATTATCATTAATTAAAATAATATATGTAAATAAAAACATATATTCATATACATATATATAATTTTTATTTTGTAGGAAAAAGCTTCGAGTTTTCTAAAAATCGCCTGCTCACATGTCATGAAACTGATAGAATTCATACCCGAGTCCAAATTATCTTCTCAATATATTAAAGTTGATAATAAAAATATATACTTAAAAGATATAGCTGTAGAATGTCAGAATAATTATTTCAACCTAGAAAAATTTTCTATGACTTTAATTGTCTTTAATTCAAAAATAAACAAATTTATTTATTCACAAGAAAAATGATTATTATATATATGAATATACTTTTTAATTTATTATTATTATATTTATTTTTTTTTTTGTCTACTTATAAAATGATAACAATTATATATATATATATATATATATATATATATATATATATATATATATACATGTAATTTTTTTTAACATTTTAATTGATAATTTTAAATAAGCATATGATAATGTTTCTTATA